>NC_050530.1:1292019-1311123 GCF_002922805.2 Oryzias melastigma
TTAAATTATAGACAATAAATTTACAGCTAAATGAAAAGTAAAACTGGCATTAATAATAAGAAAAGACGCTTTCTAAGGTTCTTAAAACTTGACTAAAAAAAGGTAAATATACCTTAAAAATAAACATTTGATCACATTACAGGAAATAAAAATAAAAAAATCTATATTTGCACAGTAAAAGATGTCCATGGTGTCTTTTAGCATTTTTTTTCAATAAATAAGAAACAGTTCTGTGAGTTTAGCTTGTTAGTGAAGCTAAACTCACTTGAGAAAATTCCAAACTGTTTACAAATATTTTGAAAACGTTCAGAAACTCTCCATTAAACAATTTTCATAACTTTTGGCCACAAGCCTTTGAAATAGTTCAATTATTTGAACCAGACATTTTTATTCACCTTAAACTCATCCAATCCAATCACATGAGGATTGTTTCTATTTTTCCGGAGTAAAAGTTAATCGCGGTGTTACAACGCCAGAAGGAGCGGCGCTGAAATCCCCTCCCTGATTGGTCGTCGCATCACTGAGGAGGTGAGGTGAAATAAATAGAAGGGAACAATGCGATCCCCCCAATTATGAGGGGCTTACTCTGCCTACCTTTAGAGGAGACGCTGGCAGGCCTCGAGGAGAGCGGACCTTTGTAAGATTCGGTAAAGCATTTGTACGAGTCGTGTCGGCTATAATTGGTCATTTGTGCTTGCAAGAGTCCCCCCCCCCTCCCCTCCTTCAGGCTGAGCTACAGGCGTGTATCCAGGGACCGTCATTGGGACACTTTGGCCCCGACGGCTGAATTCAATAAAGTGACCTTATATGAATGCACACTGGGGCAGGGAAGACGCTTATTGATTGACAGAAGTGTGGCTGATGAGACGGTTGGGAAAGTTGCAGAGGCAAACTGGCAACGGGGGCGCTTGAGGGACGCTAATGGGGAGGGTTTTTAGGGAAAGTGGTTGTGATCTCGGGCTTGGCTCTGTTTCTAATTGGGTCGGCAGGCAGGGAAATGTTTTCCGCACATGCATTTGCTGCTTCTGGGTGACATTTCCACAGCTAATGCCACTCCCTGCACTCCCATATCTCTGCTTTCTAATCATTTCTAGGTGCTTTTTTTTAATACCACGTGTTGACTTGAGATCCATCAGCTGAAAGTGTGAGCAGAGGGAATCAGATATGAGCAGCTATAGGCGATTAGCCGCCCAATGATTCTTTGATGAGTGGAGATGGATGGATGAACGTTGACGTGGGAGCTCTCCAGGTAAGTGGAGGAAAAAGGTAAAGATGTGAAGATAGGAACGTTGGAGTGAAGAAGGAGGAAGAGCAGCACGGACATTAAAGGTTAGAAGAGCAAACTGAGGGGGATAGTGGAGGAAAGATGAAGGCCGTTTCACTTACAAAAGGGCAGAAATGAGAAGTTGTCGTATGAAAGGCTCCGAAGACGACAAAGGGAGAGAAAATGAGCAGTTCTGAATACAACCTCCCAACTGCCAAGACTCATTTCAACCTTCAAAAACCAGCTTTAAAGAAACTAATGATAACACTTCTGGATCTAAGCCGACGCTCACATTGGGGTATTAGATTTCATCCTATCTGAATAAAATGTGATTTCCAGACATTTTGGACCTCTGGATTTCTGGCCTATTGAGTTCCTCTGAACTGAAGTTAGATTGAGGAACGCGTTTGTTTGTCTCCTTATCTCGCCCTTAAAACTGAATTTTCACATTGAAACGGCTTCATATTCATGCTCAGCAACCAAAGAGGCAGAAAAACTAAGTGGGGTAAAAAATCTGAGGCAAGAATGACGACAAAGTGCGTCAATTGAAAACAAATGACTGATCTTCTCATTTTCTTGGTTTTGTCATCCATATAAACACATGAAGAGTCAAGTTTGAGATGTTTAAATGGTTAACAGTTACATACATGCAAAGAAAAAATCCCAACTTCCAAACAAAACTATATAAAAAAAACACAAAACTAGTTTGACTTCAAAATTACTGTTCAGAAATAAAAATACCACTAAAATTACATCCACATTTCTGTAAACTGTGTGTACTCTAGAATTAAAAAAATAGTACTTAACTACTTTTATAACCGTAGCCTTAAAACTATAATTACAATTGCCTTTGCAGGCGAAAAATTGTCAAAAAATGGTCATTTACCCTGAGCAGCCCGGTACAGTCCGGTACAGCCCGGTACAGTCCGGTACAGTCCGGTACAGCCCGGTAAAGCCCGGTACAGTCCGTTACAGTCCAATACAGTCCGGTACAGTCCAATACAGTCCGGTACAGCCCGGTACAGTCCAATACAGTCCGGTACAGTCTGGTACAGTCCGGTACAGCCCGGTACAGTCTGGAACAGTCCAGTACAGTCCAGTACAGTCCAGTACAGTCCGGTACAGTCCAGTACAGTCCGGTACAGCCCGGTACAGTCCGGTACAGTCCAGTCTGGTATTTTGAGTGTTTCCATTGTTAAATGGACCCGTCAACCAGTTCCGACCCGTACCTCTTGGTGGCCTCAATCCATTGTAGGTCCATAGAAAAATAGAACAGGACGGTGGGGGCGGAGCCACTCGCTGAATGGCAGAAAGTGATGACGACATCAGGAAGTACCAATATAGCGCTAAGCTAGCCACTCTACGGCGGTATTCTTCTTAGTCGCCCCAATCTTCATTAAATTCCTGTTAAACACGATGTACTAGAAAGACACGAGCCGCTGGACGACCTCCATTGTTGTTGCTTTTCTAGTCGTCGCACTACAATGACACAAAGACACGCTAGCGGTCTACGCCACGCTTGCACCGTGAGAACAAACCGCTCAGTGGAAGCCATTCTTAATTGAACCGAATGAACTGGTCCGTCCCGCACTAATCCTCCCGTACTGGACTGCTCCGTGGAAAGGAGGCTAACGAAAATGTTCATGCACATTTTTTTCTATGGGCATGCTGCAGGCACCAGGTACACCATAAGTGTGTGAAATTTCCATTATCTTTACTGATACTTCACAATGTGAACGTTACGTTCCATTTTCATGACATCCCTTAAGAAGGCCGTACAGGCCTGAAGGGAACTGGAAGATTGTTTGCTGTTGTAATATCGTTCTCAGTGGTCTTATATTTACGATTATGACGCTTTTAGAAAAAATATATATAAAAAAAAATTGTCATTTTTTAAGACGTATCTTCTCCAGGAGCTCTTTTAAAATTTGCCTCTTGCTTGTGGGCGGGACTTTTGAGGCGGAAGTAACCCTACGTTGATTTCCCATAATTCTCTCCTGTTAGCTTATAGCTTATAGCTTATAGCTCCAAGCTAACATTAGCAAAAAAATGGAGATAATGGATCTATTTGTCTTCAAGAGGAGGATTTAGAATTGGAGCGGATAAAAGAGACTTTGGCTCGTCAATGGGAGTTCCTGCGTCACAGAACTGAGCTTTTTCAAACCTCTGGTTTTCATCTGATCCATTACAATTTAAATACAAAAATACTCCGAAACACAGTTTTAATCTTTCGTATATGTCCTCCAAAGATGCTACAAGAACATGTAAAAAGCCCAACGTTCATTGGATTGGGTCTTTAGGATCCTCCATACGACCCTCCATAAGCCTGAACAACCTAAAAACCCACAGCCCCGCGTAAGGATTATAGGAGCATGTGACTGTTTAGGTGTACAAAATGTATCCTTGCAGTTTACTTTCTATATACTATATCGTAAACTTAAAATGTTCCAACTTTGTCTGAAGTATTTAGTCAGTAAACTTCCTTCACTGCAGGTACTTGGTTTATAGTTGACTTGCTAGACGTATACCCACTTACTAAAATGAAAAATGTGAGTTTTCTAAACACAAATTTGTGTGCGGTCCAATGATTTTCTGTCTCAAAGGTTAATGTGGTTCCACTTATTCTCTCTGACAAACTGTATTTTTATCTAAAGTCAGACATAATTATTTTTAATGTGCTGTTAATGTTTAAAACGGCTGACCGCAGGAAGTCAAACACCAAGTGGCCTTTAAATCCAATTACTTGCTTTTTCTTATGTATAATAGACGTGACCTTCCTTCTCTTTCATGCTTGTGATGAAAGCCAGTTGGCTGGAAGCTTAATTCGTTTTTTTTAAATGGCCAGAATAATTCAGTGGGATTGACATCAGTCAAGCTTGCCCCGGAGCTTTCTGTGCCCCGTCGGTGACCGATGAGCAGGAATGATGGAAGCGCACATTCTGGGGAACTTCCTGAAGTTTGGGGGCCAACCAGCAACTTTTTATGGTGGGAGAAGTCAACCACATGGTTCAAATGGTGAAAGGTGGTCAGAAAATGGAAGGAAAATTGAAGCTGCGAGTGTCGTTGTTCGGCTACCCGCCCTCACCGCCCACCTCCACGCGTCCTTAGCAGCTGCTACGCACCACTGAATCCTTCCTACTTCCTCTGTCAGACTGGTCAGAGCTGCATGTGACAAATTGATGTCAAGACTACTTTTTTCAAAATGGCGGCTTTTCTGTTGGTTTTATTTCCATAGCAACCATTTAATGTTTTGGTCACCTGGAGATGCCGAACAGATCGACGTGAGTATCAGACGAATCAGCAAAAGTAAACTTTTCGATTTCCTTAGCAACAAAGTTATTTGCTAACCACGCCCACATTCCTAATTATTCATATCCTATGTCATAACATATTGTTGATCTTTAGTCAGCCGTCCATGTATACAATTTTAACAATGTTCCGTAAAAAAATGTGCGAGTATCATGAAAACGCCACTTTTGCGAGCTCGCCACGTACACGCCATTTAAAATCTACAACTTCTAATTCCAACATTTTTTTCCCGAATTGGTTACTAATGATGCTCAGGAAGTTATGAGGTGATCGATGAAAATCCCAAAGATGAGTTTTCATTTGTAGCTGGTTCTAAAGGTGTTTTTTTTTTTCAATTAAAGATGGCGGCCTAAGGTCAAAGGTCAAATAAACCTCCATGATGGTTGTAGACTTAAGCGAGGACGAGTGTATGAAATGTTGTGAAGATCCCTTCAAGTAAAGATTCTTTTTTTCCCATATTGTGGGAAAACATGAAAATGTCAAACTTTTTCACAAAATGGCCGCCAAGCCGTAGGCGGTGTGGCCATCCCATAATCGTTTTTGAATTTCCTTTGGATAACCCTAACACACATGTTTCCGTTTTCTTAGCGTATTTAAATTTTTTTTTCTAAAGCCATATAGGAGATTTTTCCTTACTTCATTTTTATTTTATTTATTTTTTATCTTTCTACAGTTTCGCCCGCTATGATGTCATCGTTTTAGGGGTGAGGGGCTGCTCACTATGACAAAATTCAAGTTTGTCTGGAACTAAGTGTGCTTCAATTTTGGTGAGTTTTTAAGAATGTGGGTCAAATTTTCACTTAAATATGTAATTTTTTTAGCTGAGTCAGCAGAATTTTCATCAACATTTTGTTTTTTTTGGTTTTCATGCCCACATTCCCAATAGAGTCGCATCGTTTTGTTCAGCTTGAGCCCGGGAATCATATTTTGGATTTTTACAACATTCCCTTAAAAAATGTGAGAGCTAGCTAAGAACAGTTTCTAACTCACTCTCGCCGTTCAAAATCTACAACTTCTAATTGTAACATTTATTCTACAGTATCTTCTCAATGATGCTCGAGAAGTTAGGAGACGATCCATGAAAACCCCTAGAACCAGTTTTCGTTTGTAGATGGTATGAAAGGTGTTCAAGATGGCCGACTCTTCCCAGGGTCAAAGGTCAACAAAACTTCCATTTGTGATGATAGTCAAAAAAAAGTTTCGATTTTTCGTGAAAATCTGTACATATCAAACTTTGCCACAAAATGGCCGCCAAGTCGTTGGTCATGTCGACATCCCATAATAGTTTCCAAACCTCCTGTGGATATCCCAGACATACTGGTTTTATTTGTGTAATTAGATTTTTTTTCTTTTTTCTTTTTGGCTCCATAAGCAATTTTTTGATGATGTCATAATTTTGGGGGTGGGGTCATTCTTTTTTGGGCAAATTTTGGTGAGTTTTCATTGAAAATTCACTGAAATTTGCCCAAATTTTGCCTCGCCACATCCTTGAAAACTTTAAGATGTGTCGAGGGTCAAATTCTTGCTAAAACATTTAGCTATGTGAAAACAATCTGCTCCTTGCGGTCCGTGATGTCATAACGGATGCTGCTGCAGCTGAACATTCTGTCCTCCTCTGAGCCCAGACAAACCTTTCTCACCGAGAACATTCCCTCTGCCTCAAATCCAGCCAGAATCTTCTGGTCAGGAATCACTGACAGGCCTCCAAATTGCTGTAAAAGCTGAATCGGTTCTGGACCAGTTTGGTGTCGCCACTTTAACAGCATCGTTATCCAAACCTCAGGAAATGTTCTTTTCCTCACAGGAGAGCAGACCGTCCAGCTGGGCTCCACACTCCTGATTTATGGACAAATGTATTCAACCAAAACACCTGCGTGTGTCCTCATCAGGCGTGTTTGTAATGAAACTTTCAAATGCCTGTAATGAGGCTCCCTCACAGTTTTCTCTCTGAATGTGGAGCCAGTCTCCCAGTAATGATCGTTTTCCTCCTTAAAGACCCTCTCCTGTGAAAATGATGTTTTCAATCATTCTTGAGGGATTTTTTGAGAACATATAGAATCAAATTAAGCTTAAAACTGCATTACTGAGTATTTCTTTATTCGTGTTGTTGTTAACTGGGAACAGATAAAAAGTTTCAAACTGATGACATTTGTGACGTAGAAAACTGAGAACCTCCAATTTGTGTCGCCATTTTTAGCACAATTAATGTGAAATTTATGGTGATAAAATGATAATTAATGAATCAACTCGAGTTTGACATTTGAGACGTGAAGCTAATATTAGTAGTAGGGATGCAACAACACACTTAACCCACTATTCGCTTCAGTGGTTTTAAACAAAGAAGAACAATGAAGAACTCTCAATAAAAGGTGATAGGAAGGGGGGCGGGGTTACTCCACATAACCAGCCCTGTCCACAACTCAGAGTCAAATTTTTAATGGACTTCTGTCACCCTGCAGAAACTTTGTCCTAGAAAACGACGATTTTGGCTTAAAAAAAATCAAATTTAAAATTCCAATGGGAACAGTTTAAAAATAGATCAAAAGATGATCAGAGTGGGACTTCAGTGGAATGACTGTTTGGTAAATGAGTTTAATTGATGTCATTGATAATGAAAACATTCTCATTACTGCTTTTTTAAACAAAGGTTAGACCATCACTTTTGCTGGGTCATTTTTATTCGATATAGAATGCCCAATAAAAAATATTTCTTTTAAAAATAGATCAAGATATGAAAACACATGATAAATTACAGGCGTTTTATTTTATTTCAAACTGTGTTTTATCCAACAAAGTGGGGGAAAAAAAGCATAGAAAGATCCTAAGAACATGCTTGAAAAAGACTGAAAAAGTAAAAATTTGAGAAGAAAAAATTCCTAAAAAAATAAATAAAGATACTGAACACTTGGCCTTTGGTCCACCCATTCCTGGGACATGTGAGACTTCACCCAGAGACCCATGACCCTCAAAAAATGCAACAAATTTAAAATAATGTAAATACTTTTGCTCGGTGAAAGTCACCCGGCGATAGTGCTCTAGGGTTAATGGCTCTTCCTTTTCCGTCAGGGATTCAAAAATAATTGTATTCAATCAGAAAACCTCCTTTTTAAAATAATAATAGTCTTTTGGTACCTTTCAGCATTCAATTGTTTATCTCTTTATTTAGGCATCAACATTAGTCTTCACCAATGCAAAGACTTTTGTTGGGATCCACTTTTAAAAATACATACAAGAATTCTGAGTAAAGATTCATTTTATTTACAGTTTTTCAAAATTCCAAACACTAAGTAGAAACAAAATCAGTTGAATTATTGACTTCCTAAACTGTAAAACTATAACTTACTATGATATAATGGCATCATATTCCAGTTCCACATCCCTCTATATGACTATTTCTCTGAGTGCATTAATAGTTTGTGACAGAGTTTGAGTTAGAGCAACATTAGAGGCTCCTCTTGTACTAAAATCCTGTCGTTTAGGTTAATTAGAGTGGATATATTTGATTAAAACGCTAAAAAGACGCCTTGTTTGGCATCATGAGACGGCCTAATAAAATCACCGAGAGGTTGATCCCATTTCCAGCTTCCGGAAGGCTCCACCACTCATGCAGTAGCTGCAGCGTTGGCTCACACTGAACATTTTATTCTGAAGTTTCATTTATATGTGTTTTTTATCTCTGAAGCACGGTAGTGGCTGTATCATTATATGGTATCGGTTAATAGTTTTTTTTTTTTTCAAGTCAGATTCAAGAAATGTTTTTATTTTTACAAAATTTTTAAACATATCAACTGAAAACCTTTAACTATTAACGCTTGGGGACTTAACGGAAGTAAATGAAGTCAATTAGATTTTACATTCCAAAGGAAATCATATAAATGCTAAGTTGATTATGTTAATAAGAATCAGAGTGACATGAAATAACCTAAGGTATTTTTTTTGGTAAAACTTGTAGGCTGGGTTAAATGCATTTAGGCATGATAAAAAAAAAAATATCTCCCTAAACTGTTGAACAAACTTTACTTGTGAAAGTGTTTTAAACTTTTACAAAGTGTTAGCATACCGACACAATATATATATCTATATATATATGTCAAATATGGAATAAATAGAGTAAATTGATGATTCTGGTTCATTAATGAAGTTATATTTCAAAAATGACCATAAACTATAAACAGATGTCTTCCCTGCTTGTGAGGATTTTAGCTTTTTTCTTAAATCAATTTTGTCTTCAGGTTTGGTTTTTCTCTTTCGTCATGTCACACCAGCTGTTTCTGTTTTAGTCAATTAACTCAACAGTCTGGTTTTCAGCTTCTGTCTGTTTTACCACCTTTTTTCCTTGTTTTCTGGTTTGTTTAACTTTAGACTTTTTTTTGTCAAAATGTAGGCTCCTGTTAATTTATTGAAGTTCCTGCTGAGGCTTTTGTAGTTGAGTTCTGGACCACACTTCCTGTCATTAATGAAGAGGATGTGGTTACATGAAAGCAAAGATAAAGGTGTGCAAAAAGTGTGCATTATCAGAAATTAATGCAATTCGCGGAAGCAACATTTTCTGGCTTCTGCGGCGTGGGCTAATTTTTGATAATGCAAACTTTGTTGGGCATTATCGAAACAACGCACTTTGCAGAAGCAACCGGTCCTGGCTTCAACAGGGTGCGTTAATTTAGGATAATGCACACTTTGTTGGGCATTATCAGAAATTAACACTCTTCTCAAAAGCAACCGTTCTGTCTTCCGCGGGTTGCGCTCATTTTTGATAATGCACACTTCGTTGGGAATTATCAGAAATTAGCAGTCTTCCGGTTCTGGATTCCGTGGCGTGCGTTAATTTTGGATAATGCATACTTTGTTGGGAATTATCAGAAATTAGCAGTCTTCCGGTTCTGGATTCCGTGGCGTGCGTTAATTTTGGATAATGCATACTTCGTTGGGAATTATCAGAAATTAGCAGTCTTCCGGTTCTGGATTCCGTGGCGTGCGTTAATTTTGGATAATGCATACTTTGTTGGGCATTATCAGAAATTAACGCAATTCGCGGAAGCAACCAGTTCTGGCTTCTGCTGCGTGCGTTAATTTAGGATAATGCACATTTCATTGGTCATAATCATAAATTAACGCACTTCACAAAACCAACCAGTTCTGGCTTCCGTGATGCTTTTATTTGTGATAATGCACACTTGGTTATTCATTATCCCTTATTTCTCTTATTTCAAACCAATCACTAACATTTCAGTTTTTTCTTGGTTTAGCGGCAAACATTTTTTTGGGCATCTATGATTTGAAAATAAAATACAGTTCAAAATAAAATACAGTTTAATGTGCTTCTAAAGATCACACAAAATATGTTTTTCTCGAGTTGTGTGAAAATTACTGAATTTTTTCCTTTGGTACAAAATGGACTCCAAGCCGTAGATCCCATAATAATCTCAAACCGTCCTTTGGATGTTCCTGACACGTGAGTTTGGTTTCTTTGTTCAAACAATTTTGTTTTTCATTGCAATAACAGATTCTGGTCCTATTCTTTTTTTTTTGATGATTTCTCCAGCTGTGATGTCATCATTTTTTGTGATGGAGTCGTTCACTCTGTTCAGAATTCATTTTCACCGGTACGAGGTTTTTGAGCTTGTGGTTTTTGAGCTTGTGGCAGGTGTGGAATTTCTGCTCGAAGGCGCAGGAAGGTAGAAGAATTACCAAAACAATCTGGTCTTGTCGTCCAGATCTATCACCCCGTTTGAGTCCGCTGTAATCTTTGCTCTTTTTAAGTTGTATTTTGTAGATGTGGTAGAAACCCACAAACCTTTTCTCTTCCCTGACGTCTCACTCGTGTGTGCTCGTCTCCGTCAGCTGCATGTGTGCGCCGTGAGATGAAATGCAAAAGCAGAAAGTCAGACGAGTTTCATTCTCTGAGCGTTTGCAGAGTTTTCTCTCCGAGAAATTGCCTGCATTTTCTGTGATGATTGTTTTCTCCGTGTTGAATATTTTTATGAAACGTTCAAGTTGGACAAAATCAATTTGTTCTTTGATCCTCGGGGACTCACATCAACACATAATAAGTTGGCGTTCTGGAAAACTGAACAATTTCTGTCCAATCAAACTCGGCTGAAAGCATCTCGATGTGGTCGTCCGTCTATATTTGGACTCCACTGGGAATAAAAAAATAAAAGCTCCACAAAACAAATAAACAGGCTTGGTTCCACTTGAATGACAGCTACAGGATGAACTTGGAAAAAATATTTTGTTTGGATAAGACACTTAAAAAACGCTAATATATAGCTAATGTGTATACTGAAATTCTTGGTAAAATAATTGCACTGCTTTATTTTTTATGTTTTGTTCTAATAAAGTTGACACAAGTATATCTAGATAAATGAAAAATAAAAATATACCGTAAAGCATGGTTTAAAAATATAGTGAAATACATATGTAAATATCATTTAAATGTAATTATTATAGTGTAATTAAAGTTTTGAAACAGAATTTGTTCCCCCCGATGATCCGAAACAAATTGTTAGTCTGAATCAGGAGTGTCAAACTCAATCACACAAGAGGCCAAAATCCAAAACACACTTTAGGTCACAAACAGGATAAACATTTATTTAACACTCTAAACTACATTTTTAAAACTTTAAAACAATACGTTTTTAACATAATTATGAACGAGATTTATAGTATTATCTGTGATGATGCTAGTGTGAATGCTGTAATCTGAATTTGGCTGCTGGAGATGCTGAAATTGATAGCTAAAAACGCTGAAGTTGATAGCTAGCTAAAATATTAGCTAAATGCCAAATTAGCCTAAAAAAAAAAAAACCTAAATTAGACTAAAAAAACGAAAAAGAAAAAAAAAAAACCTTAGGATAGCCAAAATAGCTAGCATGTAGCTAAAAAAAATAGCTAGACTTCAAAGTAGCCTCAAAATAAAAACAAAGTTAGCCAAATCAGCTAGCATGTAGGTTAAATAATACTCAAAAAAAGACTAAAAAAACTAACTTAATTAGCCAAAACAGCTAGCGTGTAAATATTAGCTAAAAACAGCATTAAAAAAACAAAACAAAAAAAGCCTAAATTAGCCAAATCAGCTAGCATGTAGCTTAAATAATAGCTAAACGCCAAAATAGCCCAAATAATCTTATAAAATCCAAAATAGTCCGAAAAGCTAGCATTATGACAATTTTAAAAACTTTTAAACCGTACATTTTTTGACATATTTATGAATAATAAAAATGACGGAATATTACTCCAGAATAAATCAACTTAAACCTCAAATAACTTAAAAGATTTTCCTCTCCATAAAAATATATTTGTCAAAATGATATAAGTTAAAATAGAACAAGATAACATCTGACCATTAATAAAAATAAAATAAAATGATCTGGAGGGCCGGATCCGGCCCCCGGGCCTTGACTTGGACACGTGGCTTAGAGCCAGATAGATAAGGCCCAAAAGGGTATATAACTGTATTTTATGAGTCTTTGCCTCCCTGAGACCCAGAGGTCTGATCCAACTTGAATTAAATCGACTAAATTCCAATTTAGTTTTTTATCAGGTTCTTTTTCATCAATGAACACGCCAGGGTTAGCGGGGGCTAACCTCACAAAATTAAACAGGATGTTCAGCAGATTTAGAAGCTTAGTGACATCAGACCTGCAGTGGCGGCGTGGAAAACGTCCTGCTGCTCTTTGTTTATGGGTCATAAATCCGTCAATCTGGACCGACACTCACCTACAGCCTTCAGGGAGGCGTACTTGTTGAGATCCTTGTTCTGCTGCTGCTGCTGCTGTTCGTAGACGTGAGCCAGCTGGCTGAGAGCGGGGTAGGGGTGCTGCTGGCCAACGCTGGCGCCTGCCGCCACATTGTTGTTAATCTGGCCACCCTCTGCGGACGAAGACACACGACAAGGTTACATCCGTGCTCCAATCACAGCGGGTGACGAGCAGCTGCATCCCAGCAAACGCTGGTCAAACGCTCGCGCTCATCCGCAGCTGCTCGTTCTGACATGAACTGATGGAGTTCTGCCACGGCTCTCCAGCTGCAGCATAATGGAAGTCCTGCCGCATATTTGGATGCAACCCTGCAGCTTGTTACATGAAATTCTGGTGTCACGCATGCCAGCTCTCTAAGCAGCAGAAATCCCTTTTTTTGATGCAGAACTCACATTTTATTTTAAAAATTGAACTCCAGCAGATGTTTTTGTTTACAGAGAGACAGCTTTGCTAAGAGCGAAAAACAAGTCTTTTCCAGGGGTGTCTTCACATGAAAACACAGATTTAATTGATCTGTTTTTTTCAGCTGTGGATTTCAAAGATAAATACTTGTAAACACTGCATACAAAATGGATAAATTAAATATTTTTTTGCCAATTCTTCTACACTTTGCTGTTTAAAACTCTGTATAGAATTTCCAATGTATGAAAACAGGTTTAGGCTTGACGTTTGTATATGTAAATATACATATATACTATATATATATATCTATGTATATAGATGTAAACACATGTATACACATACATATATATCTATATATATATATAAAAATACATTTTACTAATTTAAATCTGACATTATACTTGAAGTTTTATACACTGTAAATATAACACACATATTTACAGTATATATAAAATATGTATGTATATATATATATATATATATATATATATGTATATATATATAATTGAGTGATTTCTGCATACAAAATGGATAAATTAAATAATTTTTTGCCCCCTCACCCCTTATTTGCGGAAGTTAAGGACCAGAGACATCCTCGAATACGAAGGACTCCCCCCGCGTATGAAGAAACACAAATATGCTGGGGACCACTGTGTATATATATATATATATATATATATATATATATATATATATATATATATATATATATAGTTGGTGACGGGGGATCATTTATAAGGAAAAATAATCTAAAAATTGCATTTCTACACATTTCTTTATTCATATTGTTTTAAATCAGGAACAGAAAAATATGCAGTTTGTAAAAAGATCGCATTTGTGATGTAGAAAATACGCTGGGTGGGCCGAAGTCGCCTGAGTCCTGACTGCTATAAACACCTGCACAAATGTTTGGACGGCTCCACACCTGGTTCTCATCAGCTCATCAACCACAGGACATTTAATCTCCGCTCAGACCACAGTCAGTGCGAAGTATTGCCTGTGTCTTTCTACCAGCATACCGAGCGTTTACCGCTGGTCTGATCACATGTTACCTGACCCTGCTTCGTTCCTGACTCCGCCTCCTAGCCGCCCGCCCCGACCTCTGGCCTGGACTTTACTCTGATTTAGCTCTGTGGACTCTTAGTTTAGACTGGCTGCTCTTTGCCTGTTTCTCTTCAATAAACCTGCTGTAATTGGAACCAGCTGTCTGCCGTTTGTGACGCCTCGTCTGAGCTGGAATCTGGATCTAAACTACAACTGGATGGCTCTGAAATTGCTCGCCATATTTGTTGCCCTGTTAACACTAGATTAGGGTTGTAACGATTTCGCTCAAAGGCAAATTTCTAATAAACTGCTGCCAATCTGTAGTAATGGAAGTATACTAAAGTATTGAAATAAAGGCACTTATACATCACCAACATTGCATCAACTACTCTATTCAAGTACTTATTACTAATTGATCAACAAGGAAAAAGTCAATGTGTCATTTCTAGAGATTTTTTCTCACCAGGTGAGTTACTCTAGTGTTTTGTGCGGAGGCAACCACCCAGTCCAGAACATACTGACCTGCTCCATCAGTCATGTGACCAGAGGAGCCCCACGTTTTGTGTGTAACACTTGGCAACAACACAGAAATGTGCGGATTGTTGAGTCTCTAAAGAGCGATTTTGTATTTTCAACATTGCACTAGGACAGTTTTTGATATTTGCTTTTAAGACAAAAAAAAACATTACCCATAATTAATATTGGTAATTAGTATCACATATTTCATGTAAAATGTAATCTGTATTGTTTTGACTCTTTAAAGTATGGTATCGCCCATCACTGCCACTCTACAGAAACTATATCCAGAAAACAACAGATTTTGTTTTGACTAAAACCTGCATAATCATAATTACAAAAAAACACTGAAAACTATTTTAAAATAGTTCAAACGATGATCAGAGTGGGACTTTAAAATGCATTTTTATCCATTTTTATAGTTTAGTCTCTCTAGAATGAGTTTAAAACTCTGTAGTTGGAGTTAATCGTTTTTGGGACCTCCTGTTTTTATTTCTTTCAATGTCAGGTTTGAATAAACTCCCACTTTGTTGTTTTCTTCCTTTGTCTTGCTTCTTATTTTGATTTGAAAGAGCATAATTCCTGTTATTGTTGAATATTACTTCCTGTTCTTTCTTTAATAGTGTCTTTTCTATTCCTTCCAGCCGCACAGTCAGAATTTTTTCACTTCTCATACAATAGAAAAAATAACACAGACATTCAAACGGTCTAATAAATATGTATTAGCCCAAGTTTCAAAGTAAACACTTTTTCTGTGTGAAAGTAGCAGAGGTGCTCACAAAGAGATGACTCGAATGCTTAGGACTCCTGGTTCTTTGGAGCCTTTTTGATCCTCCTTTGATCCGAACATTTCTGATTCAGCTTTTCACAGACACACAAACGCCACGCTGCGTTGCTGCTGATGCTGGCAGCAGAAGCGCACATGTTTCCAAATGAAGGTGTGACCTCTAAGTACTTTACACCAACAAAGCACGACTGCATTCGACCGAACCTCGCAGCACACAGGTGCATTCAAAGGTGCATTCAAAGAGTGAGAGAAAAGCATAAAAGATGCTGAATAGTCCTTACGTTTTGCATTTCAAAGTACATATTGAAATATTTATCTGATTCGTTTAAATTGTAACATAAAGCAAAAAGTTTAAGGAAATCTTAACTCAAAAAAATAATTTTGTTTTCTTTCAGTCTGGATATTCCCACTAACTGTGTTTGACTGGAATGAAGAACTTTTCTGGTTACGAACAAAAAAGGTAAATTTATGCAAAGACATATCAGCAACTTAAAACATTCATTTTTATAAAGAAATATATTAACAAAGTATTAGGTCCACCGTAAAAGAAGAAAAACAAATATACGAGAATTGAGTATAAAATTATAAGGCAAAAGTCAAAATGTTAAAGTCATGGAATACGAAAAAGTTTTCAAAAATGTATGAGAATAAAGTCGTTAATCATGAGAGAAAGTTAGACTGCTTTAAGAATAAAGTTGTAAGAAAAAAAATTTAAAAATTAATTAGAATAAAGTTGTAAGAAAAAAAATCAAAATTTAATGAGAATAAAGTTGTAAAATTATGAGAAAAATATGAACCATTTATGAGAATAAAGTCATACAAATTAAAGAATATTGTCTAATTGCTACAAGTATAAAGTCATGAACAAAAAAGAGAAAATGTTATGAAAAGAAAGTATAATGAGAATAAATGAATACAATTATTAGAAAAAATAACATTTCTATGTAGAATAAAGTCGCAAAATTAAGAGAAAAAAATGTTCATATTTTAAGAAAAAAAACATACAATTATGGAAAAAGTAAAATGCTTTGAGAATAAAGTTGTAACAAAAAAATCTAAATTGTCTGAAAATAAAGTTGTAAAATATGAGAAAAATATTGATTTATGAGAATAAAGTCGTACAAAGAAAAGAATAATGTCTAATTGCTACAAAGTCATAAAATTCTGAACAAAAAGTGAAAATGTTACGATAAAGTCGTACAATTTTTAAGAAAAAAGTCAAAGTTTAATGAGAATAAATGCGTACAATTATTAGAAAAAAGTCCAATTGTTGCAAAGTCTCAAAATGAAGAGAATTTTTTTTATATTTTTAGAAAAAAACTTCAAAAATTTAAAATGCTAAGTTGAATACATTTGTAAAGTTCTAAGAAAAAAAAATTGAGAATTAGGAAAAAAAACTATTTTGTATAATAAAGTTTAAATAAAAAACGTAAAAAATGTTAGTAAAGTTGTACAATTTTAAATAATAAGTCAAACAATGAGAAGTTCATGTTGTGAAGATACGATACTGTATTTTAATTATTTAGAACATGTTTATTTTGTAATCACATCAACAACTCTAGTTACATTTTAACTTCAAAAAGGCACAAAACTTTATCGAAATTCTACAAATGTCAAAAAAGTGCAATTTTCGCAATTACACTGTTAAATCATAATCATGGGAATAAACACAAACCTGAACTTTGATTTACAGCAGAAAAACTGGCACTCATCATCATCAATCAAAGGAGACGTCGGCGTCTTATTCAGGCCACGGAGCGACGAGCTATATGGGAGCGGCTATGGATAAATACTGTGAGAAAATGTGTTTTTTCACAGAAAAACTGTGGCTCCAACTATTCTGCACGACACCCTCAACCTTTAATGTGATGCTGTGGGACCTCAGTGGTATGCTGGTCGTATCTGGTTGTTGGTCACGTGACTCATTTCATTAAAAAAAGTGTCTCCACTACAGTTTTGTGAAATATATCAATTTTATATGCCTCAAAAACTCCCTCCTCCAAGGAAATCCAATTACCGCAATTTCAAAACGCAGTTACTATCTGCTCTGTACATTTTCACTTCCCTAGACTCCGCCCCTCCCTAACCACTGCAGGTATCCTGGTCCTCTTACATGAAATGCGCTTAAAAATAAATGATTATTATTGATATAAATGTAAATTCAAAACCGTCTGGAGCTCTGGAAAGAGTCTTTGTGATTCAGAGAACGGGCAGATCTGAGTTCAGCTCATTATTCTGTAAACCTGCACGTTTGACACACGTCAGCATCATAACATCTAAATAAACAATATTTTGCAGCTGAAATTGCTTCTAATAAATCACCTCATTCTGCAGGTTTCTGATGCAGCTGTGAATCCACAGAATTTCACTTTTTTCCCCCGAAAAAGTCAAACCTAATTCCTGTTTCTTTCACTTCTTATTTCTGCTTCAGTGTTTCAAACAACAAAAATATTGTATGACTCAAAACGTGTTTGGATCAGAATCCATGCATATAGTAAACATAATTTCCATGTATATCAAAGATGAGCATGAACAGTTTTAAAGGAGGTTTTCCTTCTGGAGCAGAACCACCTCGATCCGCTCGGCCAAAGCAAACCAACCAAGAAAATGGATTTTTCTTTCAAAGCACCAAACTTTCCGACGATGTTTTCGCACTTCAAACTCTTAAAAATCACAATTTCATTCCATCTAATCTCCCTAAATACCGACAGGCAGCTCCATCTCCTTCCGTGTTTACCGCTTACAAGTTCAAAACAGATGCTTTGCATCTTAAAACAGATTATAATTTGTTCTTGTAATGAAATAAGTGATAATAGTATTTAGAAACCTGCAGCGTGTGAAGTATTTAGTGCAGCTGCACAGTCGGACTTGACAGCACGGCTGGATGGCAAAAATACGGTGCAGGAATTGTTGTCTTGCTGTGCTGCTCCTACCAGATAATTGCAAATTCCTGTTACTGGGGCTCAAGGTGTCCTTGCTAAGTGAATACATTTGGTTAAAAGCCTGAATGCTGCCACTAGATAATCTGACAAGCAGGGACAAGAGACCGAGACTCGGGAAAAGAAGAGGGAGAGTACGGCAGAAAACAGAACTGAAAAGTATTGATTTCCTGCAGCAGATTTCCCCGTCTTATCTCAGCGGTGCATTGTTGAGCGCTCAGGTGCACTCGGGGGCCTTGTAAACCTGCGCAGCTCAACTGTCAAGGCAAAGCCAGCTGCGTTGGGATTAATTAAACACTTATTCCTGGCATTGACTCAGAGCACACACAGGCACACTTGGATGGACAGCGCCGGGGAGCAAAGAACAATTAAAACTAGAAAAGTTGCACTACCTGCGATAATAGTGTGAATGCTTTTTGCTGAACGCAGTCGCTGAAGACGCTGAAGCTTTTTGCTGAAAATGGTGATGCAATTTACTTTAATTGCTGAAGGGATTTGCTGAAAATGCAAAAGCTATTTACAAAATGGTAAAAATTATCACACTGGAAACTTCATCTAAAAACTACGAAAGAACGCTGAAGTTGACCTAAATTTCTGAAAAATTTGAAGTTAAATTGCTGAAAAATCCCTAATACATGCCAGTTTTCTAAAAATATTTAGGCTGTTGCTTAAATACTAGCTAAACTCAAAAATAGCCAAAAAAAAACCCCCAGTAGATAAGAAATTAGCCAAAAACGTTAGTATGTTGCTACAATCATTTTAGCTAAACTCCAAATTAGCATAAAAAGGACCTCAGTAGAGGCCAAATTAGCCAAAAAAGTTAGTACATTGCTTAAGTACTAGCTAAACTCTAAAAAGCCAAAAATTCCTCAGCAAACTAAATTAGTCAAAAATGTTAGCATGTTGCTGAAATATTAGCTAAACTCCAAATTTCATTAAAAGAAAACCCAGTAGAGGCCAAATTAGCCAAAAAAGTTTGCACATTGCTTAAATATTAGCTAAAATCCAAAATAGCCAAAGACTACTTAGCAAACTAAATTTGTCAAAAATGTTAGCATGTTGCTAAAATAGAAGCAAAACTCC
>NC_050530.1:1311701-1318758 GCF_002922805.2 Oryzias melastigma
TAAACCCCAAATTAGCATAAAAAAAACCTCAATAGAGGATAAATTGGCAGAAAAAGCAAGCACATTGCTTAAATACTAGCTAAACTCAAAAATATCCTGAAATTCTTCAGTAAACTAAATTAGCCAAAAACATTAGCATGTTGCTAAAATATTAGCTAAACTCCAAATTAACATTAAAAATGTCGGTAGATACCAAATTAGCCAAAAAAGCTAGCACATTGCTTAAATACTAGCTAAACTCTAAAATAGCCAAAAAAACCCAGTAGATAAGAAATTAGCCAAAAACGTTAGTATATTGCTACAATCATTTTAGCTAAACTCCAAATTAGCATAAAAAAAACCTCAATAGAGGATAAATTAGCAGAAAAAGCTAGCACATTGCTTGACTACTAAATAAAACCCAAAATAGGCAAAGATTCCATAGTAAACTAAATTAGTCAAAAATGTTAGCATGTTGCTAAAATATTAGCTAAACTCCAAATTTCATTAAAAAAAACCCAGTAGAGGCCAAATTAGCCAAAAAAGTTAGCACATTGCTTAAATACTAGCTAAAATCCAAAATAGCCAAAGAGTACTTAGCAACCTAAATTAGTCAAAAAACGTTAGCATGTTGCTAAAATAGAAGCAAAACTCCAAATTAGCATAAAAAAAATTCAGTATGCCAAATTAGCCATAAAAGCTAGCACATTGCTTAAATATTAGCTAAAATCCAAAATACCCAAAGAGTACTTAGCAAGCTAAATTTGTCAAAAACGTTAGCCTGTTGTTAAAATAGAAGCTAAAGTCTAAATTAGAACCCAAAAACACTAGTAGATCACAAATTAGCCAAAACGTTAGCATGTTGCTACAATAATTTTAGTTAAACTCCAAATTAGCATAAAAAAGACCTCAGTAGAAGCCAAATTAGCCAAAAAAGTTAGTACATTGCTTAAATACTAGCTAAAATCCAATATTGCCAAAGAGTACTTAGCAAACTAAATTTGTCAAAAACGTTAGCATGTTGCTAAAATAGAGGCAAAACTCCAAACTAGCATAAAAAACTTAACCAAATTAACCCCAAAAGCTAGCACATTGCTTAAATACTAGCTAAACTACAAAATAGCCTAAAATTCCTCAGTGAAGTAAATTAGTCAAAAAGTTAACAATTGCTAAAAGAGAAGCTAAACTCTAAATCAGCTTATAAGAACCCCAGTAGATCACAAATTAGCCAAAAACGTTAGCATGTGGCTAAAATATTAGCTAATCTCCCAATTAGCATGACAAAAACCTCAGTATGGCATATTAGCCATTGCTGAATTCACACAGGGCTGCACGGTGGTGCAGTGGTTAGCGCTCTTGCCTCACAGCGAGAAGGCCCCGGTTCGAATCCCGGCTGGGACCTTTCTGTGTGGAGTTTGCTTGTTCTCCCCGTGCATGCGTGGGTTTTCACCGGGGACTCCGGCTTCCTCCCACCGTCCAAAAACATGCTTCATAGGTTAATTGGTGACTCTAAATTGTCCCTAGGTGTGAATGTGAGAGTGAATGTGTGATTGAGGCCCTGCGACGGACTGGCGACCTGTCCAGGGTGTACCCCGCCTTCGCCCATCAGTGGCCGGGATAGGCTCCTGCACCCCCGCGACCCCGAAATGGAAGAAGCGGTCTGGAAGATGAATGAATGAATGAATTCACACAAATAGCACCAGATTGGAAAAACTTCACTTCAAAAACGCAGAAAGACGTCCAAGGAACTGATTTTTCCAACAATGTGATTTGTTTTGAACACACTCGACAAACATTCATTGGATAAGTGGATTTCACCAAAGCGAAGCTGCTCAGGGAGAAGAGACGGCAGGAATGAGGAGCCTGTAACCACATCGAATCATTGGGATGCTGAAGCCATCGCGCTCATGAATTTACTCCACTCATTTCAGTCATGACCACGGCAGGTGGACAGCTTCTAAAAACCCAGCAGACGTGAGGACTTTGCTTTCCTCATCCCACAATGCATGTTTCCTGCTTGTGGAAGACACTAGTGAAATTCAGCTTCCTGATAAATGAGAGGGTCACCTTTATCTGGTCATCGCACGGCGCCAAAAAAATCCTTAACGGGATTAAAAGTATTGTTCATAAAAAGATAGACACTCATACTTTGTTCAGTAAAGTTTGGAAAGAGAATTCAGTTTTTGCTAAATTTTTATTTAACATATTAGTAAATTTAGAAAAAAAAACCCTGAAAATGCAAAAAGCAGACGTCTCTAAAATGAAGCGAAAACAATCTCACATTTTTTTGTTTAACTTTGTGAACTGCAGTGAAGTTTCTATAGTTCTTTTTATTGTGTTTCTCATCCACAAACTCATGAATTCATGCAACATTTCCTAACTTTTCACTGCAGCTTTTTTCTGTCGTTTTTTATGGATCTTCTGTAAACACACGAGGTTTACAAAACAAAGAAAAGAAATGTTTTTCTATTTTATATTCTCTTGGGTTCTGCAGCAGCAGTTCTGCTCAGTTTGAGTGGTTTGGGCCGTAGAGGGTCCACAGGTGTGTCTTACGGCCACTTCAATAAAGTCACAGAAACAGGACGTACCGTTGTCGTGGTGTGGTAAATATACCGCAGAGTGTTCATAAGGGTAATGTAAGCTGTATGCAGTTATGACGTTGGGGTGATGCTGTCGTATGGTTCCCATATCCCACATTTGAGTCGTTAGTTGTATAGTTTAGTTCTGTCTCCTTAGTGACTGGGTTCACTGAACTGGGTCTCCATGTGATACCTCACTGCTTTTAGAAACTACAGTCTGATTGTCTGATTAATTTCGTCACCTCAATGCATGATAGGGAGGTTGAATAAATGAAACATCTGTATGACACACCTGTGTCTCGCCTACTTCACATTAGTGCTGCCACAAATGATTATTTTAATAGTTGACTAATCACCAAGTATTTTTTCAGATTATTCGACTAATCAGGTCATGGGAAAACTGGATGTAAAACACACATCTTAACCATCATTAGCTTTAAACTAACGATAAACTAGATATGTAGCATTACCTGTGATAATGCTAGCATGAATGTTGTAAGTTGAATTTGGCCGCTGAAGATGCTAAAACAGATAGCTAAAAACACTGAAGCTGATAGCCAACTAAAATATTAGCTAAATGCCAAATTAGCCTAAATAAATGTAGGTTTGCCAGAACAGCTATCAGCTATCAAACTTCAAAATATCATAACAAACTCAAAGAAAAGCCTAAATTAGCCAAAACAGCTAGCATGTAGCTGAAATATTGGCTAAAGTCCAAAATTAGCATAAAATTTTTAGTAAATGCCAAAATAGTTCAAAAAGCTAACAGAATGCTAATTCTCGAAACTTTAAAACCGTAACTTTTTAACATAATTATGAATAATAAAAAGGCAGGAATATTATTCCGTATAAAAAGAATAAATTAGCCAAACAGCTAGCTTGTAAATATTAGCTAAACTCCAAAACAGCCTAAAAAACTAAATTAGCCAAAACTTGCTAGCATGTTGCTAAAATATTAGCTAAACTCAATAAATGCCAAAAAATTCTTAGTAAATACCAAAATAGTCCAAATCAACTTAAACCTTAAATAACTTTCAATATTTTACCTCCATAAAAACATATTTTGTCAAAACTATACAAGTTAGAAATGAGAGTAAGATAACATTGGACCATTAATAACAATAAAACAAAATGATCTGGAGGGCCGGATCCGGCCCCCGGGCCTTGACTTTGACATGTGATTTAGAGTAAGTTATGAAGCATGTTTTTGGACGGTGGGTTGAAGCTGGAGTCCCCGGAGAAAACCCACATTGATGATTATATGAACAATTAGCCTGTGTAAATGTGAGAGGATGTACTGTAAGAAAGTTATAGAAAAAAGAGAGACGGCCTAATAAAATGTAAAAAATGCGGCGGGAAATATTTCGTGTCAACAACCCACTCAAGCATCTTTTTAAGCTGTTGACTGTGGTAGTAAGTCAGAGCTGAGGATTCAGATCCAGCTTAACACCTCAGGAAACACACGGCAGGAGAGGAGGAGTGTCAGCGAGGTAAAGATGGTGTTTAGGTCGATGAAAGTGAAGATCTGTCAGAACCACATGGAGCTTATTTACTAAAACAATCTGGAAGTTATCTGGTATTTGCAAACAGACTTATCTCAGTCTTCATCAAGTTCATTTAGGATAGGGATATGAATCTCAGTTTTACAAAGAAACAAAATCTAAAAAACACCTTAACCTGAACAGGATAAACATTTATTGAACTCTCTAAAACGACATTTTTAACTTGAAGTAAAGGAAATTGAAGCTAAACTGAAGCTAATAGCTGAAAACGCTGAAGCTTATAGCTAGCAAAAATATTAACTAAATGCCAAATTAGCCTAAAAAAAAGTATGTTAGCCAAAACAGCTAGCATGTAGCTGGAAAAATAGCTAATCAAAATATTCTTTAAAAAAAAGCCTAAATCAGCTAAAACAGCTAGCATGTAAATATTAGCCAAACTCCAAGACATCCTAAAAAACTTAAGAAGAAAAGAGGCAAAAAAGCTAGCATGTAGCTGAAATATTAGCTAGACTCTAAAACAGCATAAAAAACCAAAAGAAAAATTAGCCAAAACAGCTAGCATGTAGCTGAAATATTAGCTAAGCTTCAAAATAGCATAAAAAACTGAAAAAAGCTTAAATTAGCCAAAACAGCTAGCCTGTAAATATTAGCTTAACTCCAAAACAGACTAAAAAAACATTTTTTAAAAAAGCCAAAATTAGCCAAAACAGCTAGCATGTAGCTGAAATATTAGCTAAACTCCAAAATAGCCTAATAAATCTTAGTAAATGCCAAAATAATTCAAAAAGCGAGCAGAATGCTAATATTAAAAAACTTTAAACTGTAACTTTTAAACTAATTTATGAATAATAAAAAGGCAGGAATGTTATTCCAGAATAAATAAACTTAAACCTTAAATAACTTTCAATATTTTACTCTCCATAAAAATATATTCTGTCAAAACTATACAAGTTAGAAATAAGAGAGATAACAATCGGGTTATTAATAATAAAATAAAATGATCTGGAAGGCCGGATAGAACTACTGAGAGGGCCGGATTTTATTACATCTAAAAAAATTATATTTTTTAATAAAATTTTTAAGTTTAGTAAACCATCAACTTAAACATGTAACTTGATGAAAATTATTAACTTTAAATATGACAAAACTTGATCCAAATATTTTAATTTCCTGCTTGAAATGACTCAGCTATATTCTTCCTAAATGTACTGCCAACATTTTTATCATTATTTATGTAAACCAGCGTGAAAACATCTGATTGTTCTCCTCCTGAACTTTATAAGACAAGAAGTCAATAAAAGTTTCACTAATTTTATTCTTTCTTGGATTAACGTGTGACAGGAAGTCATCAAACTGGGTCACAGAGAGACAGAAGTACCGCTGAAAGCGTCCATCATTTAGATGCAGGAGAATCTGAATGATCTCATGAACCCAGACATGGAGACGAGATTACCCATACTGTCGTAGAAATCTTTAAAAATAAAGAAACCTGATCTCTCAGCATCACTTGTGTCGTCCGTCTATTGTAAAGGGCGTATACAGCCAATGAAAACTTTGGCAGTAGCTCCTCCCACATCTTCAAATTTATGACCATATTTCTAGCGAATTTATCAAAAGAGAGGCAGCAGATGGTTTCATGATATTTATGTTGTAAAGTAACTTCCTAGACTGTATTATTTATAGAGTATTGATCCAGTATCTGAGATCAAACTATAACACCAAAATGCTGAAATAGACCAAAAAAATGGTGGTTATGGACTCCAGCTCCTGCGGTGTTGGTGCTACCCCCATGAACCCATTTGTCAGGATGACTGACAGCTGTCAGAGCCAGTCAGAGTGATGAAGGAGCGGCGGTGGGAGGTGGTCATGGGGTCACAGACAGAGAAACCTGAGAGGTCCCCCAACAACCTTCTACCACCTCAGTGTGTGTGACAGACAGATGGTCACGAGTTTGATTTACTCACATTAGGTTGACTTTAAGGACCAAAAAAGACACAAAAAATGAATTTAAATTTTATTTAACATTTGAAACGAGAAAAACTGTCAAGAAGTAAAAACAGAACAAACAAAAATGGCTTTTCCGGATTTTTTCAAGCGAAGATAAAAACAACAAATGGTCGATATCAACTCTTGTGATAAAATAAAACCAAAAAAATCGACTTTAGTGAGATGAATGTGTCATCTAGCTACGATCCCTCCAACACTTCACTCCTAAAACTGTTTTTCTGTTTTTGTTCTTGCTGTGCTTGTTTGGAGAGCAGCTTCAGGAATCATTGAACCACTTTCTCTAACTGAGCTTTGTGTCGGCTCTTCTGAACTCTTCAGCATTTTAGCCAAGTTCGTTTTAGTAAATAATAACAAAGGTAAACAAAAAATTGGGTCTTCACATTTGAAGATTCACTTTATTTCACTATATTTTAAAATCAGAAATCAAAGATTAAGAACATAGCTGGTGCAAAAAAACTAACAAAACTACTGTAAAAGAGGAAATAAACTAATACAAATTTTTTTTTTTTTTTTTGCAAATTAAAAAATGTGACTTCCCCAAATACTCAAAAATCCCCCATTTTTTAGCACTTAGTATCCAGTGGAAACAGATTTTAAAATCATATTTCAAATTAATTGATGACATCACAGCAGGAGAAACAATGAATGTGGTTAAAAAATCTCTTATGGGGCTCAAAAAATATTTTTATCCACTAACGAAACAAAAAAACTCCTGTTGGTAATTTTCAAAGGAATTTTTGAAATTATGGGATGGCCACAGGATCTTTGGTTTGGCGGCCATTTTGTGATAGTGTAAAAATTAGCCAATTTTTGGATTTTCCCTCAATATGATTAATGATTTTGTTTGAGCAATCCACACAAAATTTCACACACTTCCCCCCAGGTTAAGTCTACCCCCACAACTGAAGCTTCTTTGACCTTTGACCTCAGGAAGAGGTCGCCATTTTGAAAACCTACTAGTGAAAAAATGTTGGACATAAAATTTGTTGA
>NC_050530.1:1318980-1323928 GCF_002922805.2 Oryzias melastigma
CTAAACGTTTGTTCGAGCAATCCACACAAAATTTCACACACATGCCCCCAGATTAAGTCGACGCCCACAGCTAAAGTTTCATTGACCTTTGACCTCAGGAAGAGGTCGCCATTTTTAAATCAAAATAAAACCCCTTTAGGACCAGCTTCAAATTGAAACTCCTCCTGGGATTTCGATCTATCACCTCCTAACTCCTCGAGCATCACTATAAGCTACTTGTGCAAAAATGTTGCTAATAAAAATTGTTGATTTTAAATGGCGTTAGCATAGCGAGCTTGCAAAAGTCGCATCTCACTGTTGCTTGCACAATTTTTCCCGGACTACTATGAAAATTGAATGAGTGAGTCGTTAGCTCAAGCTGAACCAAATGATATGACATTTGATATGGAAATATTAGGAATGTGGGCGTGGTTAGCAAAAAACCTCAGTTTCTAAGGAAATACAAAAACGTACTTGTGCGGAGTCTTCTAAAAATTACACAAACCTGTTCGTCGCCCCCAGGTGGCCAAAAAATAAAATGGTTGCTATGGAGATAAAACCAACAGAAAACCCGCCATTTTGAAAAAAGTGTTGTTTTTCATGAATTTGTCACAGGCTACTAATGGAGGCCTGCAAAGCCAATCACAGCTTTTATTTTAATATAATTTTCCCAAATTTTGAGACAATTTTAAGAGTTTTAGTTAATATCTTATTTAAATAAAAGATTTTACCTTATCAAATCAAAGATAGTTGAGAATCGTGAGTCTGGTTTTGAGTGTTTAAATTTGGAGGAGACACTTACATGACGCTCCTCTTTCTGGAGCATGAATGCTCGGGTTACAGTAAGCGTGACTGAACTGATGAGACAGCATGTGGATGATGATGATGATGAGCTTACGAAGTAACAGACAGCACAGTCAGTGAGGCTGTGAGTGAGAACCAAGCCGCAGAAGCTCACGCTGCACCAGAGCATCCAGCACGAAGCTTTGAGGCAAATCTTCCGGGCAGAGGAGGTAAATGTGCTTTATTCGTGTGCCAGACAGGAATAAACTCTGCTCCACCACCACGCAGGAGGTGCAGAACAGACAATACATCCATCCCCACATGTGTGCAGGAACCAGAAACTTTGATGGCGAGAGCCTGAGCGTGTGTGTGCTGGTGGGAGATCTTCTATCCCGTCTTGGCTGGACTCCACCGCCACTGGCTGTACAGTGTAATTTTACCGCCTGTTTGATTCAGCTCGGCGAATTGTAAGCAGCTGACTCATCTTTTATTCCCCCTTTCTCCTCACTCGGCGAGCGGATAAAGCCCTCTCCTGCTCTTCTGTGGATGCTCATCCCTCTTCCTCTCCCTTGTCATGGCAACAGCGTTCTCTCGTGTAGTATTTGCTCGGCAGCCAGTTCGCATTGTCCCGCAGTCACCCGCGCCCACATATCAACAGGCAGGCCGGCTGTAGTGTACTGAAAAAGTCATTGTTATGCAACCTATGTTATGCCGCCTGCTGCTCCGTCGGTCTGTCTGTTCAAGTCCCTTCGCCGGTTCTCCGTCACGTCCGAGCCCGTCGTCGAAGAGCCGCCCGTGTTTTATTGAAGAACCTGCTTCATTAAAGGGACGATTTCACGAGTCATCTTTGTGGAAAATAGATGTTTGTGCTGCGTAAACAGAGCAGCTGGTTTTCTGACTTCCTCACATTAGCAAAGATTTGCTGCTAAATTCGTCCTTCAACGGACAATAAAAGATTCTTGAGTCGCCGCGGATCCTCAGGAGCGCGTGGGGTCCTCTCCATGAAACGGCTAAGCGGGTTATGTGTGAGCTCCCTCTTTATTTGCCCTTCTGTTTGCTTGCGGCTCGTGGGTCGTACGCTCATCCCTTCAGCCCGTATCTCTCCTCTGCAGCCTCCAGGACTGGGAGGATGGCGGCGCTTGCAGGGCCTCGCTGGACGCCCGCGGCGCTGCCGGGACTTCCTCCAGAAATCTCCTTTGTGCTCGGGAGGTTGAAGACAAAAGCGAAGGAGTTTCACGGTTCCACCTGGGAGTGATGGACATCCAGAAGCAACTTGTGGTCTAACTCCAAGTGAGACAATGATCCATAGATTTATGATTTGAATGAACTCTTTCTGTTAACTTTGAATGTCAGACTTTACGAAACACTTTTGAGGAACTTTTAGTTTTTGAAATACTGAGCAAAATATGGGAAATGAATGAGAAAGTTTTCAAATTTTAAGAAGATTATCAACAAACCTTTAAATACATTCATGGGATATGTTTCCATCTTTTATAGAAATCTGAAAAAAAAATTGGAGTCTAGCTAATATTTTAGCAACATGCTAACGTTTTTGGCTAATTTGTTATCTACTGGGTTTGTTTAGGCTAATTTAGAGTTTAGCTAATATTTTAACAACATGCTAACGTTTTTGACTAATTTAGTTTACTGTGGAATGTTAGGCTATTTTGAGGTTTAGCTAGTATTTAGGCAATGTGTTAGCTTTTTGATTAATTTGGCATCTACAAAGGTTTTTTTATGCTAATTTGAAGTTTAGCTAATATTTTAACAACATGCTAACGTTTTTGAATAATTTAGTTTACTGAGGAATTTTAGTCTATTTTGGAGCTTAGCTAGTATTAAAGCAACAAGCTAGCTTTTTGGCTAATCTGTCATCTACTGAGGTTTTCTGGGCTAATTTGGACTTTAGTTAGTATTTAAGCAACGAGTTAGGTTTTTTTTCATTTTGCTAATTTGCCACTTACAAAGGTTTTTAGGGTTATTTTAGAGTTTAGCTAGTATTCAAACAATGAGTTACCTTTTTTAAGCTTATTTGGCATCTACTAAGGTTTTTGCAGCTTATTTGGAGTTTAGCTAATATTTTAGCATCACGGTAACGTTTTTTTTTTTTTTACTAATTTAGTTAACTGAAGAAGTTTTGTCTATTTTGGAGTTTAGTTAGTATCTAAGCAACAAGCTAGCTTTTTTTAACTTATTTGACATCTACTAAGGTTTTTGGGGCTAACTTAGTTTATTTTAAGCAATAAGCCCGGTTTTTGGCTAGTTTGGCATCTACTGAGGTTTTAAGGGGTAATTTTGAGTTGCTAACTAGAAGTTAGACCAATGAACCAAAGATTTATTATTTGAATGCACTCTTTCTGTTAATTTTTAATGTCAGAGTTTACTAAACACTTTTGAGGATTTACTTCAAAATCTTTTAAAAGTTAAGCAATGTCAATTTGTCCACCAGATGTTTCTGCATTTGACAACTATGATACCAAACATGACCAACCCTGAGGAGAAACATGCTAGGAAACTAGTAGTTATCCATGTCTGTGATTTTTAAAAATGTAGACTCATTTAGCAAAAAAAAAAAAGGCATGAATGTGATGCATTTAAAACCAATTGTGTTCTCCTTAAAGTCCCACCCCATCTTTATTTTTCTCTATCATTTCCAGTAATCTTTAAATTATGATTCTGCAGTTTTTAGCCAAAATCAAAAACTTTATTTCAATATTTTCTGCTGCTCATTAGAAATACAATTCTGGGTTGTAGGTTGTTGGTGCAGAAGTTAGTTCCACTCATTTCCCATCAAATCTGGTTGTACACTCTCTCATGCTATCTTATCACAACCGCAAGCTAGCATTAGCATAGCAAAACAATAAGCTGAGCTATCCGACCGCACAATTTTGAGCCAGATACCATCTCAGATGAGGAAAATTATAAAAAACAACGAGTCCTTCTGTTATTTAAACCTTATTAGTAGTTTTCAATCTTTCTTTTTGCGTATTTGAATATTTGTTTCCTAAATCCAATAGGTTTTTACTTGTTTCTCGGTCTGTTTTTGCAGTGAATACTTAGATCTTAGTCACGATCCTAGATAAATACGTTCCATTGTCATGACACTCCCTGATGTATGAGCCTCAAAGGAACCACAAGAACACATCTCCACTTAAGACCCTCATCTCTACGGCCCTCCGCGGGCCGGACAACCCAAAAACCTGCAGCACCCGAATGGGTCAACCTTCATTTGACTACAATGCTAACGTTTATGCATCTAAAAACAGGCATATCCCTTATGCAAGGCGCTCCCAATCCCCACTGTGGGATGATGAAACAACCAATCAGAACCATCACACGAACATCAGGAACTGTCAGAGCTGCTCAGTCAAAGTATCGTCCCCAAAATAGCTTTTTATTTCCTGTAAATGAGAGGTTTGCCTGAGTGGAGAAAGCCTTCAGCAGGAGTGTGAACTCTGGTGAGGATGAGGGGCTGTGGCAGTTAGTCAGAAACAGCCTGTAAAGTAGGTTACCCACTTTATTGTTTGAGCAGCTGTTTGGTCATCTGGACCAAACAACGAGCCAATTAGCTTTTGACCAAGGTTTCTGTCTGTGAACATTAGATCAGAATTCTTCTTGTTTCTACTCCAACGGTGAGGCTTTCCTATGGTAACCACTTAAAACTGGATTTTAGTCGATAAAATCATCTTTGTTTTAGCTTGTCTCGGGTAATACTACTGAATTATTAGCTAGAAATTATTAATTGTGTGAATGTTTAGTAAACATTCACACTATAGTGATTCTCCTGCTCCTTTCTATGCGTGTTTCAGCACATAAAAACTCAAGCACACTTTCAGCGATTTCAGTAATCTTGGTATCAAAACGCTCAGATCGTTCAGGACGTTACTGCTTGGATTTTTGGTATTTATAAACTTTATAGTTTTTGAAATACTGAGCAAAATATGTTCTATTGGAAATGAATGAGAAAGTCTTCAAATTTTAAAAATTTGAAGTAGATTAGCAACAAGCTTTTAAATATTTTAATGGGTTATGTAGTAATTAAAAAAATGGAATTTACCTAATATTTTAGCAACATGCTAACACTTTTGCCAAATGTGTGATCTAATGAGGTTTTCTTAGGCCAATTACAAGTTTAGCTTCTATTTTAGCAACATGCTAACGTTTTTGGCTAATTTAGTTTACTGAG
>NC_050530.1:1324105-1346919 GCF_002922805.2 Oryzias melastigma
TTTTGGCTAATGTGCTATCTACTGGGGTTTTATAGGCTAATTTAGAGTTTCTGTTTTAGCAACATGCTAACGTTTTTGGCTAATTTAGCTAACTGACAAATTTTAGGCTATTGTGAAAGTTTTGTTAGTATTCAAGAAACGCGTTAGCTTTTTTGGCTAATTTGCTATCAACTGAGGTTTTTATGGTAATTTCAGTTTAGCAAATTTTTTAGCAACATGCTAACACTTTTGCCTAATTTGTGATCCACTGAGGTTTTTCTAGGCTATTTTAGAGTTTAGCTTATTTTAGCAACATGCTATCGTTTTTGGGAAATTTAGTTTACTGAGGAATTTTGGACTATTTTAGCTAACATTTAAGCATTGTGTTAGCTATTTTTTGGTTAATTTGTTATCTACAGAGGATTTCATGCTAAACTGGAGTTAAGCTAATATTTTAGCAACATGCTAACGTTTTTTGGCTAATTATTTTATCTACTGAGGTTTTTATAGGGTAATTTAGAGTTTAGCTTCTATTTTAGCAACATGCTAAAGTTTTTGGCTAATTTAGTTTACTGAGGAATTTTAGGCTATTTTGGAGTTTAGCTAGTATTTAAGCAACGTGCTATCTTATTTTTTGGGCTAACTTGGCATGTACTAATGTTTTGGGGCTAATTTAGAGTTCAGCTCATATTTAGGGAACACACTAAATATTTTTGCACAATTTGCTTTTATTATGGCTTTGTTAGCAATTTTTCAGAAATTTAGGCCAACTTCAATGCTCTTTCATAGTTCTTCAAAACAAAATTTCCAGTATTTTAACAAACTTAACATTTGCAGATATCTTTTTGTATTTTCAGCAAATCCCTTTTGCAATTTTCATTAAAAACTTCAGCATTTTCAGCCACTACTTTCAGTAAAAAGCATTCACGCTGGTTTATCAGATTTAATGTGACTTTTCTTGTTTCTCAAAGCATCTTCCTTTTCTTCAAAATAGCTAAAAATTTCATATTTTGTTGAACACAAATTAGCAAATGAGATTAAAAACAACACAAACACATCTAGTTTGTGTTCACAGACGTGGTTTACAGCATGGATCTCATCATTAGCTGAGTATTTGGACTATGTGTTAATGGGTTCTGGCCTTTTCTTGATGTTTAGCAACATGTAAGACGGAGAATGCGTCTCCGCAGATCACTGTACTCACACAGAATACATTAAAAGAATCTCGCCCTATTAGAGGCATCATCAGCACTCAGTTATTTGCCCAGAAACTGTGCCTTGAGTACTTGGACATGCGTGGTCATGAATAATATATGTCATGTAGCAAAGCCTGAAGGCTTCTGTAGGAAATTCAACTCCCCATTCCAGCAGAATGTCATATCGTCAGCCTCATCTCTGGCCTTGTTTCCCAAACATCTCATTATCATCGCCATATGCTGCTAGCTTTGTCTTGACTCATTAGCGCGTTTCACTCTCATTTAGGAGGAGATGGTGGAAAGAGCCCCGGGGATGGAGATGGAAGGAGGAGAGTCACGGAGAGAGGTAAGGAAGTGTGCGGCGTTCTGAACCTGATCACATATCTGAGTGATTCCCAGGAGGGCTGAACATTAAACAGATCGCAGGCTCACGCAGAGCGCCGCTGTGAAGAGGCTGTCATGGGGAATGGTTGAGGGACGTGATGGCGAGGAGGACGCCTTATCTGCCGTTAATTGTTCCTCCCCGAGTCTTTGAAAGCGCGCCGACTTCAGAGATACGCCGGAGCGTTCCATCACACCTTTCCCAGCTTGAATGGATTCTTTTGTTCCTTTTCTGTTTTGCTCTTGAGCGCTGGGGAGCTGTTAACATCTGGGCGGGCAAAAGACGCTCCTGATGTTTGGATCTTCTGTAGGTTCAAGGTTGTTCCTCACAAAGAGGGAGAGGGTCTAAAACCCGTAACCCAAAAATGTCCGACTGAAAAAAAAGCTCAAAACAGGAAATTGTTGGGGTCGCTGGTTAAAATAAAGCTTTTTTTGAGGAACATTTTTAGTTATGGCCAATAGTTTCTGAAGCATCTCCACACCATCACACTCCCACCACCATGTTTGACTGTGAGAAACCTTCAGTCTCATCTGCTCACAGAATCTGCAAAAGTTCTGGACAAAATCCAGATTTATTAGATTTCTTTGGTCAGTTGAACCAAAAAATGAACCAATTAGCTTCTGACTACAGTTTCTGTCTGTAAACATTAGATCGTACTTTTGTTTTTTCAACTCCAATGTTGAGGCTCTCTTATGGAAACCACTTCAAACTGGTTTTTATTCTAAGAAATCATCTTTGTTTGAGCTTGTTTTGGGTAGTTTTACTGATTCTGGTGAAATTGGGTAGCATGTTTGCTAACTCTAAGGCTAATCGTTTGGGTTCACTTTCCTTTTTCCTCTTCCTTTTTGCAAAACATTGTATTTATTTTATTCTATTTATTAAATCTTTGTTTATCCAGGCGGTCCAAATTAAGAACGTCGTTCTTATTTACACCTGTGACCCGGCAAAAGGCAAAACCTTTAGAGAAAAGAAAGACAACGAGAAATACAAATGAATAGAATCCCAAAAAACAAAACAAAATCTTTTAACTAACTATTCTAGAGAAACTTTATGGTGTTAATTATTAGTCAAAACCCCACCAGAAAAAAGACAAATGTGGGATTAAAAGGCGTCGTCATCTTCAAAATCGACCAATCAGAACAAAGCCAGCACAGCCCTATGTCTCCGCCCCCAAAAAGTTTCTCTGCGAGCGCACACGACAGAATGAATTATCCTCGAGGACGTCTGAACATGTGCAGGGATGTCTTATTTCTGCGAGGAGTTTTGACTAATAATTTATTTTAAAGACCTTTAACTCTCTGGCTGATATTCAGATTTTTAAAAACTACCCGACATGATTCTGTCTTCAGAGTGTTTCTCGACTTCGTGACTTTCCTCTGTCCATCATCAACAGAAGCAGGCCCATACCATGATACCGCCAAATACACACTAATTGTTTTGTTGTTTTGTTTGTGACAGGGAGTCTTTAAAACCTCAAGAAAGGCTAAGAAAATAAATCTCAGTCACGTTGTTTGGATGTTTGGAAACACATCAATAATTATCAACTATTCTTCTGGGTTTTTTTATGTTTTCAAGATGTTCCTTGTCGAATTCTTATTGGTATGTAGGCAAAATGAAATTACAATGAAAAAAAAGAAAGTAGCATCTCTTTATATGGAGTTTTGTGGTTATTTCTGAAGTAACTTTGTTTTCTTCAGCGTTTGTCTGGACTTTTCCATCAATTCTTTGATCTATTTGATTTAAATCGAGTCATTTTGACAGCCGCACGTGTCTTCTCTGTGAACTCTGTGAACTTTGACTTATTTATAATCTCTAAATGAATTTTCTTGGTGGCAGCATGTGTCTTTTTCAGTTTATTTGTACATTCTGTATTTATGGGATTCAAAAGCCTCGCAGTGATTCGTCCGTAAAGACCATCTCCAATAGAGTTTTTCACTTGTTCTTGTGGTTTTTTCTGATGATGGAGGACATATTTGTAGAAAATTAAGCCTAAAATTGCAAATTTGAGAATTTCTGTAATCAAATGAATGAATCAGGAGCAGACGGAGACGTAGAAACGTGCTGGTCGGGGCCACAAGGTCTCAGACGACTAGATCTAGTCATGTTCTTTAACTCATAGATATGTTTCTGCTGCAAGTTTTTTAAAGTTTTGGCTAAAATTGTTGTTAAAAAAAACACTGAAATGCTTTAAAAATAGATGAAAAGATGTTCTAAATTTCATTTGACTTCTCTTCACTAAAGTCAGTAAATCCTGATGCATTTTCAGTGAATAAAAGCTCAAAAAAGCAAAATGCAGAAGAAAAAGGTCTGAAGTTCTTCTTGCTTAAAGTCAGAAGTCTGGTGTCGCGCTGACGGCTGGCAGGTGTGATGTTTGTCGGAACAGAAAGGTGTTAGAACACTAAATGAGTAAAATCATCTTATATTCATGAGTTTCTATCAACAAGAATCAAAAAATAACTTTTCACTAAACTTCCTTTAAGGGATTTATTTAATTACTATTTTCTTCCAATATTCAAATATTTAACTCAATAAGACGCTCAGATTCAGTTAAACTGAACTCTGACATGAAATAAAGTGTTTGTCAAATGTTAAATGTCCTGAAGATAAAGAGAAAAATGAAGAAACAAACATTTTCCACAAGCTGAATTCAAAATACTTCTTTGTATTCAGTCATAAATAGCTAAACTGCACAAAAAAAGAAAGAAAATCTTTAAATCCAACTTTTAGTTTATGATTTTACACTAAAGCATCTGTGATGATGAGAAAATCAGTTTATTGTTTCAAAACTGAATCAAAAATCTGCTGAAAATGTGTCCGATAATGAAGTTATAGACACAATTTATCATGAATAAAAAAAGTTTGATTTCTCCATGTATGAAAACATATTCTTATGTTTGATTGTTTGCTTTGATTGAATTCTGACGTTAGAACAAATGAAAGATGGAAATTTAAAGTAACACTTATTCTGATAGTAATATTTAATTACCAACAACTTTAAAAAGCTGTAGAGACAACATTTGTTTACAAAATAACTAAAGGAGTTATATAGAAAGAATTCCACGTGTAAATTAATAAACTTTTCCCCTTTAACTTTGTTTTTAATTTAAATCAAACCCATCAGCGACTCCTCAGGTAATTGTGTTAATTAATTAAAAACGTTTCCTTTAAGGTTTTCTTTAGCAGAGAAGCAGCTGTAAGCCTTCTAAAGCCGAGTGTCTCGCGTGGATCTCTCCATCTGTCGACCTGCAGACGAGCAGCGTTTCATCCGACTTCTAGAATACATTTCAGACGTTTTCTCTTCAAATATTAGGCGAGGAAACAAAAAGCTTTTGTATTTCTGTGATCAAGTTGAAACAGCTCAATGCAGCTTCTGCAAGTTAGTCTGTCACGAATGATATATGTGTGATTAGCATCATAAAGCTGCTGTACACAGCAAAATGCATGAAAGACATCCGGACATTTTTATTTAAAAAGTGTTTTTTTTTTTTTTATTTGATGCCCAGATTCCAGAAAGAATCCGAAGTTTCTTCAGAATTCAGCATCTAAAGACGTTTTAGTGGCAACAGGACAGTCAGGAAAATTAAAGGCGGAGCGGCCTCGTGAAGCCCTGAGGCGCCGCCTGCCGTCACCCCCTTTTACAACACTTCTCTCAAAGTTGCAGCTTTTCTGTTAGTTTGATCTCCATAGCAACCACTTTATTTTTTGCTCGCCTGGAGGTGACGAACAGATCAATGTAACTTTTACAAGAATCGACAAAAGTACCATTTTATATTTCCTTAGCAACAAAGGTTTTTTGTTAGCCACGCCCACATTCCTTATGTATTCATAGTGTACATCATGTCATTTGGTCCAGCTTGATCCAACAATTCATGTATTACATTTTCACTTGATTCTGCCAAAAAATGTGCGAGCAACGAAGGAACGCCACTTTTGCTAGCTCGCTATGCTAAAGTCGCTAAAAATCTACAAACTTTTTTTCCAAGTTGCTTCCCATCCATCCATCCATCCATCCATTTTCTTGACCGCTTCATCCCGTTCGGGGTCGCGGGGGTGCCGGAGCCTAACCCGGCTACTGAAGGGCGATGGCGGGGTACACCCTGGACAGGTCACCAGTCTGTCGCAGGGCCTCAATCACACACCCATCCACTCTCACATTCACACCTAGGGGCAATTTAGAGTCACCAATTAACCTATGAAGCATGTTTTTGGACGGTGGGAGGAAGCCGGAGTCCCCGGTGAAAACCCACGCATGCACGGGGAGAACATGCAAACTCCACACAGAAAGGTCCCAGCCGGGATTCGAACCGGGGCCTTCTCGCTGTGAGGCAAGAGCGCTAACCACTTGCGCCACCGTGCAGCCCAAGTTGCTTCCCAAAGAAATTAAATTATTTAAAAGATGAAAGATCAAAAATTATTGGAATATTTAAAGAAGATGCTAAATGTTTTTTTTTTTTAAGAAATTCAAGATGGCGGCCTCTTCTCGAGGTCAAAGGTCGACAAAATTTCGATTCTAGACATAGACTTATCCTGGTGGCTCGTGTGTGAAATTTCATGAAGATCAACTGAATAAATATTTTCTTAAAATGGGAAAATTGCCAAATTTAACACTTTGCAAAAAAAAAAAAAATGGCCGCCAAGATGTAGATGTAGCCATCCCATAATAGTTTCAAAACCACGTTGAGATATCCCTGAAATAACAACCACTTTAATTTTTACTCGCCTGGAGGTGACGAACAGATCAATATAGATTTTACAAGAATCGACAAAAGTAACATTTTATATTTCCTTAGCAACAAAGGTTTTTGTTAGCCACGCCCACATTCCTTATGTATTCATAGTGTACATCATGTCATTTGGTCCAGCTTGATCCAACAATTCATGTATTACATTGTCACTTGATTCTGCCAAAAAATGTGCGAGCAACAAAGGAACACCACTTTTGCTAGCTCGCTAGGCTAAAGTTGCTAAAAATCTACAAACTTTTTTTCCAAGTTGCTTCCCAAAGAAGTTAAATTAGTTAAAAGATGAAAGATCAAAAATCCTTGGAATATTTAAAGAAGATACTAAATGTTGTATTTTTTTAAGGAATTCAAGATGGCGGCCTCTTCTCGAGGTCAAAGGTCGACAAAATTTCGATTCTAGACGTAGACTTATCCCTGGTGGCTCGTGTGTGAAATTTCATGAATATCAACTGAATAAATATTTTCTTAAAATGTGAAAATGGCAGAATTTAACACTTTGCAAAAAAAAAATGGCCGCCAAGATGTAGATGTAGCCATCCCATAATAGTTTCCAAACCACGTTCAGATATCCCTGAAATAACAACCACTTTAATTTTTGCTCACCTGGAGGTGACGAACAGATCAATGTAACTTTTAGAAGAATCGACAGAAGTAACATTTTTATTTCCTTAGAAACAAAGGTTTTTTGCTAGCCACGCCCACATCAAACATTTAAAATTTCAATTCTAGAGTCCGAATTCCCCCCCAACCCCTCTATAGTGCACTATATAGTGTATTCGCCATTTCTAGTGCTGTGCGAATCTACAATTCCAAAATCGAGTGCACTGGAAATTTCCCAGAAGTCTAAAAACAAGCTTACATCGATGGTCACTAGATTAGGGGATATAGACCACAATGCATTGTGGTCGCACAATTTTGAACAAAAAAAACGTGTTTAAATGTAATATTTGAATAAACCATCCTCGTTTTCAACATCAGAACACAGTGAGGTCATAAATAAACGCCGTGAAATGTTAACTTTTTTTCGTTTTTTCCCTTCGTGAAATCGATGATGTCACTTCCGGTTTTTAGAAAAATGAAAGAAAAGTGGTGAACATCATGTCCGGATTACCTTTAAAATCCAGGGCACCAGATAGTCCCGCACCGTCGTTTTATAGCAGTTAGGGGTTAAGGGGGGAATTCGGACAAAGTCTACTTTTTTTTTTAAGAAATTCAAGATGGCGGCCTCTTCTCGAGGTCAAAGGTCGACAAAATTTCAATTCTAGACATAGACTTATCCTGGTGGCACGTGTGTGAAATTTCATTGAAAAATATAAAAAAATGAAAAAAAAATGTCCGCCAAGATGTAGGTCCTCTGGCCATCCCATAATAGTTTCAAAACTACTTCCGGATTTCCCAGAAAGGTTTTAGTTTGTTGGTGAATTTTGATGGTTTCATGGTTTCTTCCGCTGTGATGTCATCGTTTTCTTGGAGGGTTTGTAGCTGAAAATACATTTCAAATAGAACCGCGAGGGTCCAGTTTTAGGTTCTGAGGATGTGGCGGGGGATATTTTCTCTCACATTTACACAAAGAATCTTCTGGTTCTTGTGGTCCAGGACGTCTGAGGATCACAAGTAAAACCAGACGTTCCTACGCTGCGGCGAGGGATTGACGTTACTCATCGTCATGATGGAGCAGATCTTCATCAACGGCAGCATCACCAGCAGCTTCAGGACCCGTTGTTGATCCTCAACAATCAGAGAAATGCTCCACTTTGAGGTCCTGCTCTAATTATGTCGGCCTGATTATTTTTGGCAGAAGTGAAGAGCTTTTTTTCCTCCCTGGGTTGTTGCTCCTGTTTAAGTTTTTCCGACTCGAACGCGGCGGCGGGCTGAGGGCAGCACGCCGTTTGAAACAAAGAGGAGATGGTGATTCTAATGATGCTCGTCTCTGTGGGGGGGTGGTCTGACATGCCTGACAACACGTCAGCGGTACCGACCCGGATCCCACAGAGATGAGAGGTTCTGTCAGGTGGGTTCAAATCTCAAGAGGAGAAGCAATTAGAAGGAGGCGTCGTGTTGTTACAGCAGAAGAATCGAGTTTGCTTCAGTTGGAGACGAATTAAAGGGCGACGCATTGATTTATTCTACAGGAACTTCAGTTTGGAGAGAAATCTTCTTATCTGGGTTCTCCAGTTTGGGGGACAAAGAAACGCTGAGTAACTCTTCACTTTTTAGTGTTCCTTAAATCTGTTTCTAATTAGTTTTGATGAGACAAAAAAAGTTTTTATTTATCCTTTAGATGTAAATATGATAGTCTAGATAAACAGTTGATACCAAACGGTTGAGAAGTAAAGTGAGAATAAAATTATTAGAAAAGATTCAATAAGAGAATAAAGTCATAAAAATATGAGAAAATGTCAAAATTTTATAAGATAAAATAAATAAAAAAATATAAGAAAAAGTTCACAATGCTATTAGAATAAAGTCATGAAATTATGGGGAAAAAAATGCAAATTTATTAAAATAAAGTCATAACATAATCAGAAAAATGTCCCAAAAAGAAATAAAATTATGAGAAAAAAACTCAAATTTAAAGAATAAAAAAGTCAAAAGGTTTTGAAAAAAAATCACAATTTTAAGAGAATAAAATAAAAATATATGAGAAAAAACTAAACATTTTAAGAGAATAAAATCATACAATTATGAGAAAATTCAACAACTTTATTTAAATATTAAAGAAAAATATGAGAAAAAGTAAAAAAAATATAAAAAATCAACATTTTGTTAGAATAAAGTAATAAAATTATTAGACAAAATTGCAGATTTATTCAAATATAGTCAGAACATGTTGAGAAAAAAAAAACTTTAGATCGTAAAGTAATAAAAGTATGAGAAAAAACTAAAATTAAAAAAATCAAAAAGTCATAAAGTTATAAAAAAATCACAAGTTAAAGAGAATAATAAATATATGAGAACAAAATTAAAACTTTTATGAGAATAAAGTCAGAATTATCAAAATTACTTTTTTAAAATATGAGAAGAAAGTCAAAGATTTGATAAGAATTAAGTGATAAAAATATTTTTAAAAAATCAAAATTTTATTAGAAAAAAGTTATAGAATTATTAGAAAAAAGGCAAAATTATATTAAAATAAAATTGTTAAATCATAAGAAGAAAGTAAAAAAATTAAGAACAAAGTCATTAAATTATAAGAAAAAATTAACAATTTCACAAAATAATGTCATAAAAGTATGATAAAATAGTCAATTTTTTCCGAGAACACAGTTGTGAAATTTCAATAATTTTACAAGAAAAAGAGATTTTTTTTAAAGTCCTATATAGTTCAAGAATCTTGCTAAATAGGGTTTGTTTATTTATTTGTTTTCATTTTTGTAAATCTACAACTTTATTTTACATTAATTACAACTTTTTTTAAATTATTCGATGGAAAACCACAACTTTATAAGACATAAATTTATGATTTTGTAATTTTATGATTTTATAATTTTAAAAAGGTCATGTTAAAACAAAAAGTCATTACATGTAACCCTTGTGGTATCCTAAGCATGTTTACTTAAGTAGTAGTATCAGTTATAATTTTCAGAAACGATTCGATTCTGATTTTTTCCGATTCTTCAATTCAATTCATTTATACACACTTGACTACAAATACATTAAAAATCTATTATTTAATTGGAATATATTTATATTAATCACATACTGTAAATGTATCAGTGAAATACTGAGATTGTTAATATCATTCAGAGTTACATGGATTCTCTAAAGGAGATACTCTAACTAAAATGTTCAGATCATTAACATTGGAAACATTGTTCTCCTTCTCCTGGAGGACGTTTCAGTTTGGACACTAGGTGGCGATCGCGCTATAGTACAATTTATTCAAGAAGAAGACAACAGTATGAGGGAAAAAAATGAAGTTTTAGACCACAAATAATTACTTTAAAAATTATTTCCTTAAAATAATTTGGAAAATGAATGTCTGTAAATAAATAAAGATGTTTATTTAGTCAACTATGTATTTTTTTGTTCAACTGAGCGTTAGCATTAGCCGTCTTATGGGAAATTCTATTGAACATTAGCATCAAGCTAGCAGACTTTAGCTTTGTGTGCTAAATCGATTTATATCTTTTGTGAATCGACTATTGATTTATTAAGCTTAAATTGATTCAAATCAATTATTTCAACCCAGCGCTAGCAAATAGTAGGGTCATCTGGACCCCCCCAAAAAAACAACAATCTGAACTTTTTTTTTTCAAGGATTTTTTTAATCTCTATTGGTTTCCTTGACAGACATGAAATCCTGTCCACCTTTTTCCACATTTGTCATGGGAGGAATAACCCATCAATATAAGGGTCGGGTCATCTAGACCCCTAAGAGAACACAAAGGTTAAATGAAAGTGATGTGTGCGCTTCAGCTCACATCCACGTGAAGAAAAGTGTTTCTCCTCCACGGCAGAGCGTGATGCAGTTCAGCCTCGTGACGGAGGGCTTTGCATCCATCCGCCACCAGGGTTAACCCTCATGCTCCCTCATGGGGCCCAGATGACCCCACCCTTACATTGAGGTGTTAGCCCTTCCATGACAAAGGTGGACAAGACTTCATGTCTGTCATTGGACACCAGGAAAGATTGACTTGTGGGGTCCAGATGACCCAACTTTTAATGTAAACGAACCAAGGTGAGCAGAAGGGTCTAAAATGATTTCAGACAACCCTACCACCCCAGATGCCCCTAAAATTGAGGGGTAGGACGAAATACTTGCATTTGGCCTTGGTACACAAACTGCTTTGTGACTCACAAGCAGCACTAAACGTGTCACGACCAAATCCAAGTTCCTGATTGGTCAAATCAAATTTCAACTACTTTGTGTTTTATACGTAGAGCCTAAAAACTGAAAATGCGCGTAAAAACACGTGAACGCCATAGTTTTTAGCGCCGACTCCCAGAATGCTCATTTACGTGAGTTTACATTGTGGTTGTTTGAGGGTGGAGTCAAAGTAATTTAAACGTCTGCACCGCTGTGACAGTTAATGTCCCCCTTTTGAGTTTTTACATGTATGTGTGGCCTTCTTTCTTCTGAAAGAGAAAAAATATAATAAGAAATCATTTTGTGTTTGCATTTCCGAGTATTTCTCGTTTTAGGTCGCTGTCACTCAAAGTCCCCGAGAAAAACTCCGTTTGAATTCCTAAACTTTCATACGTCACAGTAGCTAAATGATCAGGTTTTATTTTATTCTTATTTTTTCATGGGCTTATCAAAGTCTGTGTCTTGCTAGCATGTCTGGGGGAATAAGGGGTGGGGTTACACTGCTCAGCACCATAAGCCCCGCCCACACAGAGGGATTTTTATTTGAAAGAAGGCTTCAGATTAACAGGAAAAATGGCTTTTTAAGGCATTTAGGATGAGGAATTTTTGTTAAAAACTTCACAGTCCTAACTAAAACCCCATTGGAAACATTTAAAGAGAATAAATTGTTGTAGCGGGACTGTGATGGGACTGTAGCTGAACTTGAGGATTAGTGGTCCCCAACCCCCGGGTCGTGGACCTGGACTCGGGGGTTGGGGTCACTGCTCTAGAGGGGGGAAGGGTGAATACGACTGAGTGTACGCTCATGTTTACGTCAGTAAATCAGTAAACCAAACTCAATGTGTCAGTAATGCGAACATTTTTCCTACCAATCCGATGACTCCGCCCCTTTCAGGGTTTGTTTCGACACATGAGCCACACATCAAACCGACTGTAAAGAGCTGATTTTCCTGCGGTGAGTTAATTAAAAACAAACTCTCGCTGCTTTCACTCTTCAGCTCAGATGAACCACTAAAGAGGAGATGTTTTTCCTCGCGGTCTCGCTTGTGTCATGCGATGAGCCACCAAACATCTGTTGCGTCCTGCCTGTTCGTCCATCTGCGAGGTGAGAAAAAGCCTGGAGTAGGAGCGCGGCGGAATAACTCCACCACGTCTATGTTTGTTTGTTTGCTGACACACTTGCATCTGTCTGGTCATTGTCCCCCTATTTCCCTGCGATTTCATATTTTCAACAGCTCCCGGGGCGGGAATAGAGCCCACAGGTGAATCCCAAACATCAAACTGGATCTTCCACAAAGACGCGGTGGATGTATGAGAGGGAAGAGCCAAAGGCTGAGCATATTGACGGCCTGTGCCGCGGGGATCGGCTGGAGCCAGACATCCATACCCCCTCGGAGAGTAAGCCATGCGAGTGAGAAAGGAGAGAAAAGTAGGTTACAGAAGAAAGACCAGCTGCCCCACTCCATTTGTAAGCAAGAGAACACAAACGCTGGCACCGAGAGCAGCGCGAGTGTTACTGCGCTTCATGTGCTGAGCGAGAGGCTGTGCAGGAATAAGTGACCGAATCGCGCTAACAACAGCTCCAATATTTAGTGGCACGCTACTGAATCGAGCAGCAGCCGGAGCTGATTTTATTCATACCGTCATCTTTGTTTTGGGTGCAGAAATCACCGATTTAAGGGTCGGCGCGAGGCGCAGGCCCTGCAGAGTGGCAGCGTAGCTGTCAGCTCTCATCTACCGCTTGGCGACGGGGGGGTGTGAGGAAACCAGCGTGAGCAGACAAAGACACCTCCGTCCGCCTGAGCGAGGAGGCCGAAAGACGCTTTGAGCGAAGGCTCGGGGTTAGAAGTGGGTCGTAAGGAAATCCCCATATGGACAACCCTCTGCTCGCCCCCACCAACCCGCGGGGCTCCGCCTGCCCTGCCAGGAGAGGAAATCGAACAGTCGATGCCATTCAAACTGCTCCAAAATATCTCCTGCTGGGTCTTTAATCTTTGAGTTTAAAGCTTTGTAAGTCATTATCGGTGTTGGGAAATGTGTTCAAAAGTTGATTTTGGATGTTTTTTCCTCAACCTATCTCGTTCCAAAGAGCTCTAAATGAAAACAGATCATCTACAGACGGCAACACGACAAAAATCCATCAGAGAGAACAGTAGGAGAGGCCAAATCAACAGTTAATTGCATTCTGGGAAAAAATATCTGCAGCATAAAAAACACCTGAGCATCCACAGAACACTCACGTCAACTAACAAAAAAACTCAATCGATCCATGAAGGACAAAAACAACAAGTTTATTGCTGCCATCATCAGTATTATAGCTCGGTACTGTGTGGTCTATATGACCCGTGGGGGGTTTGGGGTTGTATGAGCCCAGGGGGGTCAAACTCAATCTCACAGAGAGCAAAATCCAAAACACACCTGAGGTCGTGGACTGAACAGGATAAACATTTACTGAACACTCTAAAACTACATATTTAAAACTTTAAAACCATAACTTTTAACATATTTATGAACTAGATAAATAGCATTACCTGTGATAATGCCAGTGTGAATGCTGTAAGCTGAATTTGGCGGCTAAAGATGCTAGCGCTGATAGTTGAAGATGCTGAAATTGGTAGCTAAAAACGCTGAAGCTGATAGCCAACTAAAATATTAGCTAAATGCCAAATTAGCCTTAAAAAAACTTAGGTTAGCCAAAACAGCTAGCATGTTACTGAAATAATAGCTAAACTTTAAAATAGCCCAAAAACCTAAAAAAAAAGCTTGAGTTGGTACAAACAGCTAGCATTTAAATATTAGCTTAACTCCAAAACAGCCTAAAAAATGTTTAAAATGAAAGCCTAAAGTAGCAAAAATGGCTAACATGTAGCTGAAATATTAGCTAAACTCCACAACAGCTTAAAAACTAAAAAATACTAAAAAAACTTAGGTTAGCCAAAACAGCTAGCATGTAGCTAAAATAATAGCTAAACTTCAAAATAGAAAACGCTAAAGCTAATAGCTGAAAACGCAGAAGTTAATAGACAACTAAAATATTAGCTAAATGTCAAATTTGCCTTAAAAAAATTAGGTTAGCCAAAACAGCTAGCATGTTACTGAAAAAAATAGCTAAACTTTAAAATAGCCCAAAAACTTGAAAAAAAGCCTAAATTGGCCCCAACAGCTAGCGTATGAATATTAGCTAAACTCCACAACAGTTTAAAAACTAAACAAACTGAGGTTAGCAAAAACAGCTAGCTAAAATAATAGCTAAACTTCAAAATAGCTAAAGATGCTAGTGCTGATAGCTAAAAACGCAGAAGCTGATAGCAAGCTAAAATATTAGCTAAATGCCAAATTAGCCTAAAAAAAAAAAAAAAACAAACAAAAAAAACTTAGATTAGCCAAACAGCTAGCATGTAGCTAAAATAATAGCTAAACTTCAAAATAGCCCAAAAAGAATCTTGGTGCAACGTCTCTGATTTGTCATCTCACATCTCGGAGGGATTCCTGGTGGTTGGTTTGTACTCTTGTTCGTGGACCTCGCCTCTGGCTCGTCTTGACTGCAGACCCCGCCCCCACCTGTCCCCCTGTCCTGTCTGGCTGAACTCTCTTTAAATACGCAGTTGTAGAGTTAGATTAGCTTATTCTTCTTTAATACTTCTGGTAAACCGCCTGAATGTGGACGTCCCTGAGGTTTCTCCTTTTTTTTCCTGAATCAGGTTTTTTTTTAGGAGTTTTTCCTTACCGAGAAGGAGGGTCTAAGGACAGTGCAGTTTAGTTGAGCAATCAGCTAAATACTTTCTGCTTCTGTACAACTGAAGCCCAAAGAGACGATTGTTTTGTGATATTGGGCTAAATAAAACTTTCACAAACACTCTTCTCTTCTACACTCTGTCTCTCACTCTTCTCCAGTGAACCAAACCTAAACTCCTTAATTATGAGATTCGTCGCTCTTAGCACCTGTTAGACAATCAACGCCAATCACTGCCTTCTGGGCAGGAAAATGAAGCTCCATAAACTCCAACTTCCTGTCCTCTTTTTTTTCTGTATTTCCTGTTCTCGTTTGTTCCTCCTCACTGACCCGAATGCCTTCCCGCCTCACAGCAGAGCACACATCATAAAATAAAGATCTCAGAAAGGTACGCAGTGTTAAAGTGTCGGCGTGGCATTGGAAGAACCTGGGAGGTCAATGCAATCAGAAAACGTTGAATAATTTAGGACGGAGGTAACGCTGCACTGCCGGGAGCTTCTGGATCGCGAGGAGCAAACTCTCAGCTGTTCCGACTCAGCATTCTATCAAGTCTTGCAAACCAGTTTCACGTCGTCTTCTTGAAATGAATCCTGCAGATTCCTCCGTTGTGCATTTTTCTGAGCTCTTATTTTGGACACACTAGTTTTCACAAGTGTTTGGATAATGAGGATAATCGTCTTCCCAAACACTTCAGCTCCAAACTGTTCAGCGGGAGTCCAAAGAAGCTGTGAGCTAAGGTGTTCAATCACCCGTTAGAGCAAACAAAGCATTAATGTTGGCATTTCTGCACAACGTTTTCTAGCATTTTTTTGAAAGCTTCTCGAGTTTCCTGAAGCTGAAGTTTAATAATGAGGAAACCAGGCTGCTGCTTATCCAGGTGATAATTTAGCCAAAATCCCCCCAAAAAACGTCGTTTTCTTGAGATATTGATGCAGGAGTTCAGTCAAAAAGTCATCTGAGAGCTCTCTGTTTACACTCTCTCCCACTAGCTTACAACCCCTCACAACCTCAAATTTCGCAGCAATCCAACCGTAAAGTTTTGAGCCAGATCCCAGTTCAGACGATGTAAACAAAGACGTACATGGATGTAGGGCAGCCACGATTAGTCGACTAATCGACGATTAATCGACTATTAAAATAGTCGATTAATATCGATATTATATGGAGTCAGAGTGTAGTAAAGTTAAAAGTTATAATGGCACTATGCTAGCTTTTTGGACTATTTTGGATTTTTTTTTTAATTTTGTTAAGGCTATTTTGGAGTTTAGCTAATATTTCAGATACATGCTAGCTGTATTGGCTAACTTAGGCTTTTTCCAGCTTTTAGGCTAGTTTGGCATTTAACTAATATTTTAGCTAGCTATTTGCTTCAGCGATTTCAGCTATCAGCTTCAGTGTTTTTAGTTTTCAATTTCAATTTTCAGTTTTTTAGTTAGTTCAGAGCTAATGATGGTTAAGATGAATGCTTTACATCCAGTTTCTCCATGACCCGATTAGTCGACTAATCTGAAGAAATAATCGATGATTAGTCCACTATTAAAATAATCGTTTATGGCAACACTACAAGGATATATTTGGAGTCGAGAAGTGCCCAACATTTTTTTTTTTTTTTTACAAATCGATCTTTTTGAAACAGCATTATTCCCTCTGATCCTAATTCCCAACAATTTGAGCGAATAAATACTCAAAAATACAAATTTAATCAGAAAAATACCATAAGAACATGTTAAAAATACAGTTTTTATCAGAGTGGATCTTGAAAAATCATTAGCTCCAATTATGTTTTGTAATTAGCATTTAGCTTTAACATTACGACTGTATAACGGCAACAATCTGGCGATACGATACATATCGCGATACGATACATATCGCGATACGATACATATCGCGATACGACACATATCGTGATATTCCATGACTATTACACAAACAATATGTTACAACTTATTAAAACAAGTTGAAAAATCCTTTTCAAAATATTGTTACACATAAATAAAATAGTATAAAATACATTCTATTTAATTATTAAAATACTACAACTGTAGCTCACATACAAGTTGTTTGTACCCAAAGCAAATTCCATTCCATATTTTGATAAATAAAAAGAACTTTTGCTCAAAGTCTTAAAAGCAGCAGTGAAGCTCAAACTGAAGTAAAAGCTCATAAATACTGTCTTACAGAAATCTAACCTGCTGTGCACACATGGCTGCCGACTACCAATCGACTCCTTTACCACTTTAAAGTGTTGTGGGGCTTCGCAGAGCAACAATTACAATCAGAAGAAGAAAAAGACGATAAAAAGGGGAGGATGGACAGGGGGGGGGGTGTACATGTGGTGATGGTGGAAGATTAAAATCAATACAAACAGAGAGCGGTACCACATGGTTTGATACTGCAAGATGAAATCCAATATCAAGAAGAAATGACCCAAAAATCCTCTGAGGTGAGAGTTTAGAGGGGGCATATAAATATACATTTAAGGTAAAAATGCATTTGAATCATGTTGTTAAATCTAAGATTTACGAGACGGAGCTCGAGTTACCATGGAGCTAAAATATATTGAGTAAGTTTGTGTATTCCTGTGTGTAGTGTGTATCTAAGTATTTTTAACAACCTTAATTGGATTTGTTAGAGTCATTGGAACAATAAAGTTTACATAAACAACAGGCAAAGGTTGAGTCCCAACTGACCTTCTCAGCCTGGGTGTAAAATAGAGGAAATTACCCAGCATTACCTGCAATCATGCTAGAGTGAATACTGTAAGCTGTGTGTACTCGTAGCAGAACGCTACACTCGTACTGCGTTCAAGAACGGGCTACATGCGGTTTCATGGATGGGAATTCATTCTGTGGTGTTCACACCAGAAATGAGGAACTTCTTCTTTTTCCATTGATTACTCTTGAATGTGCGCCACCTACAGGCTCGGTGCGAAACGTTGAAGTGACGTAAATCTAGTGAGTCTTGCTCTAGATTTTTTTTTTTCTCAGCTCTATTCCGATAAATAAGAGACTTGGTGTCATAGAGTTCCAACTCGACACAAACCACAAGATTCATTTCTCCTCCATGATCAGTTTTGGTTTGTACTTTTTGAAAAGGACTCCATCCTCATATCACCACCAAATCCGAGTCCCTGATTGGTCGAAGTTCAACTCTTTTGCGTTCTAGTCGAAAGTTCAACTGATGGAACTTCCAGTGAGAGCTGGATCTGTGTGTAAAGATGACTTAAAACTCGTGAAGCGACGCACAAACTCGACACAAAATACACAAAATATGTGTGTTTGCATAGAATTTTGATTGAAAGTTTATCTCCATCCTCTACCTGCCTCTATAAAGAAACATTTAATGACTTCCTTTTTTAAGTGAAATGACACTTTAAAATCCAAAAGTTCAAAACATTTGGTTCAGTTTGGAATGCCAGAATAAAACTTCTGGCTTTAATCCTGAATGCAGAACCCTCATCAATAAAACATAACATCAGAACCAAGCTAATCCGTGTTTTATATTTAATGAAGAAGAGCCAACCGAGTGTAAAGAAACAATAAACCAGCTGGGATGTGGCGTCTTGGATTATAATCCCACAGAAAAATAAAAAGATTTACACACTAGTGGGTTTTTTTAGTCTCCTTTACAATGTTTGACAGTGAAAAGGTAAAAAAGTTTTTTATTCCCAAAAGAACGAAGCAAACAACTTCCTTCAGACTTCAGGAGCTTAAAATAAAAATAGAGCAAAGAAAAAAAATCATTTTAGTTTACTGGCAAACTGCCAACGTGAAGTCAAAACTTTTAAACTTTCTTGTTTTCAAAGTGTTTCCACTGATCATTTCATTAGAATTGAGCCACAAACCAGAGAATCTGTAGTTTTCTAGGACATAGTTTCTGAGGATTCATCAAAAATTCACCTCTGAGTCGGGGTCAAAATCACATAGTAAGCCTTCACTCATTTCCCATCATCCCTCTGTTTACCCTGCTAGCTTACAGCCCCTCACAACCCCAAATTAACTCTAGCGGTGCAACATCAACGAGTTTTTCAAACTGTATTTGTTCATCTGCTCCTGATTCACAGTGATTTGAATAAAGAAATATTGAATTTTAAGCTCAATTTTCTTTGTTAATGTCCTCCATCGTCAGAAAAACGTCACATAAACATGTTAAAAACATCACTTTTACTGGAGTTGGTCTTCAAACTATCGTCAACTTTCATAAACTGTCAATATTTTTTTGAGGTTTTTAATTAAAACAACTTAAAACTACAGTTCTTAAAATACATTTGAATGATTTTCCTTATTTGCTTTATTTTCCCTATAATTGTGGTGTTTTCCCATAGATGGCGCTCTATAAATACATTGACCTTGTCGGAAGAATTATCTTTATTTTTTAATACTTTTGAGTCAGACGGTTCTTTTTCCAATAATTCCAAAACCCCATGAATGCAGCATTTCTCTGGATTTACGGTTTTCCATGAGGAACATCAAAACTGCCACAAAAATGAGAACTAAAGTCACAGTTTTGAAATAAAAACCCCCAAAATGTTCTGTATTAGTTTTAACCAAAATTAATCCAGATTTGATGTTATTTCTTTCTCCATGTAGGAGGATTACCAAACAAATCCCACATGGGTGATGCTCTTCAGACGACCATCAGAGGCCCAGAGATTCAGCCTCTGAGATCTGCAGGTGCGTCTCCCTCCGGATGAACGCCTCCTGCGTTCCCAGCTCCGCCCCTTTCTTCTCCGCGCAGCATTCCTGCTGTTATTGGAGATGCGTATCGTGAGGAATAAACCTGCTGCAGCTGCGCTCGCCGTAACGCCACCGAATGAGAGTGGAGCGCGTGTGCGGCGTACTTCATGCACTGCAGGGCAGCCACCTGACTTAATGTGCTCACTGATTTCCAATAAGGTGAGGCCCACTGGTATTATGAAGCTCATTAAGTTACTTTGTGAGCGGACAGCGCCGTGCTGCTGACTGTGATCTGATGAGAAAATACCGAAATGGCGCATTTGCATAAATGTATGAGACACAACACAGCGGCTAATGAAAGGACAGCAAACGACACAGATTTCTAAATTAGTCTGCAGTTTTCAGTCTTTCTAGCTGTTGGGAGCATAATAAACAGTTTATTTTTCTGTGGAATATGTTGAGAAACTTCTTCTCCTATCTCATCAAGAAGGACGGACCTATAATTATCACCCATAAAACCACAGCTGGGGATGTTCTGGGGGTACAGGCTACATCCTGGTATAGTTCATGTTGAAAAACATTAGAAATAAAGACCAGAAACTCTTAATCCTGTTAGTTCTGGTTGGATCCCTCAGAACGAGGGTGAAACAAAAATAGTTTGTTGACCTTTTTCAGAAACACTCATGCAAATGAGATCTCCAATTAGCACACAAACATTTCCCTCAATGAAGTTGATGACTTCCTCAATTGTATGGTGTTTGTTGCCTTGACAACCGTTGAAAATCGAGGTCAATAAAGGTTCTAACCTTAAAAAAATATTGTAAATAAAATAGTATTGATGTGGGTTTGTGGGAGAAGGCGTTCGACCGCGTCCCCGTGACGTCCTGTAAAGGCTGCTAAAGGGATCCTGACTGAGGGCTCTTCAGTTTCTGTGTTTCATCTCGACTCTTTGGAGATGATGTTGTCCTGTTGGAATCATCGAGCTGGGATGAGGGTCAGCACCGCTAAGTCTGAGGCCGTGGAGAAAATGTGTTTCTTTTTTTTTGTTAAGACCTTCAAATATAGCCCGTTGGTGTTGTTCACCTGATAATTCTGAACTTTGTTAGAATCTAAGAAATTAAGCAATCAGATTGTAGTTTGTGAGGACATCCCACAGATGTCCCACCCACACTCCCTACATCAGGGGTGTCAAACTCAATCACACAGGGGCCAAAATCCAAAACACACCTGAGGTCGAACAGGATAAACATTTATTAAACACTCTAAAACTACATTTAACCGTAACTTTTTAACATAATTATGAACTAGATATATAGCATTACCTGTGATAATGCTAGTGTGAATGCTGTAAGCTGAAGATGCTGAAATTGATAGCAAAAATGCTTAAGCTAATGGCGAGCTAAAGTATTAGCTAAATGCCAAATTAACCTGAAAAGCTAAAAATAAAAAATATAGGTTAACCAAAACAGCTAGTATGTAATTGACAAATATTGCTGAACCACAAAATAGTCTAAAAAACTGAAAAAAAATCTAAATTAGCAGAAACAGCTAGCATGTTGCTGAAATATTAGCTAAACATCAAATTAGCCAAAAAAAAAAACTTAAAAAAAAGCCTAAATTAGCCAAAACAGCTAGCATGTAAATGTTAGCTAAACTGCGACTAAAAAATCTTAGTAAATGCCAAAATATTCCAAAAAACCAACAGAATACCCAATTTTAAACCTTTAAAACTGTAACTTTTTAACATAATTATGAACTAGATATATAGCATTACCTGCGATAATGCTAGTGTGAATGCTGTAAGCTGAAGATGCTGAAATTCATAGCTAAAATGCTGAAGCTAATGGCCAGCTAAAATATTAGCTAAAGGCTAAATTAACCTGAAAAGCTAAAAATAAAAAACTTAGGTTAACCAAAACAGCTAGTATGTAATTGACAAAAATTGCTAAACTACAAAATAGCCTAAAAAACTGAAAACAATCTAAATTAGCCGAAACAGCTAGCATGTTGCTGAAATATTAGCTAAACATGAAATTAGCCCAAAAAAACTGAAAAAAGCCTAACTTAGCCTAAACAGCTAGCATGTAAATGTTAGCTAAACTGTGACTAAAACAATCGTAGTAAATGACAAATAGTCCAAAAAAACAGCAGAATACCCATTTTTAAAACTTTAAAACTGTAACTTTTCAACCAACACATGCTGACGTTTGGTTAAGGACCTCGCCGCGTTACTTTTTGATGTTTTTGGAGTCGCCAACTCATCGTTTTTTGAAGGATGTTCTCATTAAATCAAGGGGGCCCAATCTCTGAAACCAGAACAGACCCAGTTCTGGGACTCAGAGCGCACCGGTACCCCTAACCCGGTTAACATCCGGTACCAGTTCAATACTCTGGTGCCACTTTGGGTTCAGTACTACGTCTGGTACCGGTACGTAAACCTGGTACCATTGTAGCATTACCACGTTTATATTTAAATTTGAGTGTCTTTCCGTGTGTTAACTCCGGTTAAAATAGTCTTCTCTGGTTTTTTCCGATGAGTTTGTTGGTTTGAATGAACGGTGGTGGACTTTTTTCCTACATTGTAAGAGGTTCTTTGGACTACAAACATGGCTGCCTGAGGACTTCCTGTCACACAGGTGCGAGACTGATTACAGACATTACAAATAGTGGAGCAGCTTAGTGTCATTTTTAGCCAGAATCATTCAGTTGATGATACAAGCATGAAATACAGTTATAGTCTCTGGGTCGTTACAGGAAAAAAGTGCTAGCCACACAAAAATCCAATATGGCCGCCATTTTTTTCAAGATGGCCGCCATGGCAGTAAAGTTGGCAGAATATCATAAAAATAGTTTACTTGATGATGTTTTCAATGGTTTTTTGCCCCGAAAATGGACTACTAATGCCAGGGTGGCAGTGAGGATGAGCTCTTTCTGCCTAAAAAATGCCGTACAATGGCTTGCGCAACACAAAGCCTCTGGCAGTCAAGTTACCTGATGAAGTACTTATATTTTTTCAATGTAACTCCAACACCCTTTGGTGGCCATCTTGGAAAATGGCCGCCATTTTGGAATTTAAAGTGGCTGGCACTTTTTTCTTAAAATTTGGTGTCTTATAAGTACTTTATTTCATACTTGTATCATAAAATGAAAGATTTTTTGAGTTAGCTGCTCCACTAATATCCCCGTCTGCTCGCTCCATTCTCGGATATGTTTAGGATTCATCCCAACATGTTGTGCAGATTTCTCACCAGCGCGTATGCTCCAATGCCACCGCATGAAGTTTGAACGCTAAACCA
>NC_050530.1:1347417-1347497 GCF_002922805.2 Oryzias melastigma
ATTACACCAACAACTTTTGGTCTCTGGGAAATCAGCAGGGAGAGGCCTCATGTTGTTGAGGATTACCGTGACGTTGGAGA
>NC_050530.1:1347550-1358881 GCF_002922805.2 Oryzias melastigma
TTTGGTGTCTTATAAGTACTTCAGCCAAATTTCATGCTTGTATCATAAAATGAAAGATTTTTGGAGTTAGCTGCTCCACTAAAATGAGAGGAGAGTCTCTGGGAAATCAGCAGGGAGAGGCCTCATGTTGTTGAGGATTACCGTGACGTTGGAGAAGAGCACCAACCGACCGTGGAAGATCCTGGAATTCTTTCTGCCGTTGGGTGAGACCTTCAGATGCATCATCTGAGCCCCGTATTTACATCCTGCTACGTTGATGACCAGCGATCTACTTTAGATTTACATGACAGAATAAAAAGTTAATGCACCATCTTGCAGAAACACTTATCCCACATTGGTATCGTAAGTTAAACTTACCACTATGTCCGACTGAAACGTGATTCAAACTTTGTCATTTGAAAGGCTGAAGACCGTCTCCAGCAGACGCTCTCATTTCAGGCGGTTCAAAGGACGCACAGTCGGGAGGTGAGGGTTCATGCAGCATGAATGGGGATTTTATTCTATATCATAAAAAGGCATTAAAAAATCAGTTTGACGGTTTCCCAGAATCCTCTCCTCGTTTTGAGGTTTCCCAGCAAAGAGAAGCGGCGGATTCTTCCTAAGCCTGGCGTCTGCACGCGTGCCCTACGCCACACCAACATGTACAGCCGTCAGCGTACTCTCCACACTTTAAGGAGTAAATAATTGGATTTATTATTTTGGGCATGCTCGAGCAGCATGCACGCTCACCATCACTTTCTGAGAACCTTGTTTCTAGCTGACAGTGTGTTACCATGGCAACCCACCATTAATGCATTCATACATATAAAGATTTGACTACACGTGTGGTACTTTAAAGAATGTATGTCATTATTTACGGTAAAGGGGGAAGATTTTTCTTGCTGCGAAGCCGAGGAGTGACTGTTTTTTACTGATGACGCCATCCGTCTGAATTATCTGCTTTTGAAAAACTATTTTTAAGAATTCAGAGCAAAGAGATTGGTTGGCCAGATTTCTAAAGGTCTCATCAACACGTGTTTTTTATTCAGATGATCTCCTTGACCCCCTCCTTTGACGCTGCCTTTGTTTCCTTCTGAGCTTTTCTATCTAAGAGCATCTGGACTGGAGAAAGGTCAACATCTCACCTGACCTTTCTGGACGGAAAAGCTCCTGACTGTTGCTGATCCTGTGATGTGGTAAAAAAATGCAAATCATGGGAGAATCTGAGCCTGTTTGTTCCAGGCCTGCAGTAAACTCAATGCAGAAATGCTTAGACTTGGAGGCACAGCAGCTTTTCTAGGAAGAAATTTTAGGCAAAATAAACCCTTTAACACCAGAGCTCCAATGTTCATGTTCTTTGATGTACTGTAACTTTTCAACCGAGAAAGGAGAAGGAGAACCGAGAGGGAGAAAAGTGGCACAAGACGCTTTTCTCCCTCGGAATCTACTGGAAAAAGTTATAGTATGTTAAAAATTTAGAGTTTACGGATCACCGTCGATGCCTCAGGTGTTAAAGGGTTAAAGCATTACGTTGCCCACTCGCCCCCGCAACTAGCACCCCCCCCCGCTTTAACCTCTAGCTGAAATATTAATTAAATTCCAAATTAGCTTAAAACAACTGAGAAAATATAAATTAGCTAAAACAGCTAGTATGAAGCTGAGATATTAGCTAAACTTCAAATTAGCCTAAAAAGACTGAAAAAAATCCTAAATTAGCCAAAAACAGCTAGCATGTAGCTGAAATATTAGCTAAACTCCAAATTAGCCTAAAAAGACTGAAAAAAAAATCCTAAATTAGCCAAAAACAGCTAGCATGTAGCTAAAATATTAGCTAAACTTCAAATTAGCCTAAAAAATGTAAAAAATCCCAAATTAGCCAAAAATAGCTAGCATGTAGCTGAAATATAAGCTAAACTTCAAATTAGCCTAAAAACTGAAAAAATCCTAAATTAGCTAAAATAGCTAGCAGAATACCATTATAACTTTTAACTTTACTACACTCTGACTCCGTATAATATAAAGTAACGACTAATCGACCATTAAATTAGTCATCAACTATTTTAATAGTTGATTAGTCGACTAATCGTGTTCTTGGTGTGTTTTTGAGTTTGTGGTGGGAGTCAGTCTTAAAAAGAAGAGCGGTGGAAACAATCTGCTCCTTCAGTCCAGATTTTATTCTGCAGGACAGAATAAAAAAAAACGATTTTGTAACCAGCAACCAAGAATAAATGCTGGGCAGAACAAACTCCCCTTCACTGACTCATCCCTCACAACCACTCCGGTGCCCAGGCAGGATGGGGGCCCAGCCATGACTTCATGCGCTTCGCCGTTTGTTTGTGCGTTCGTTGAGCGGAGGGAAGGCGGCCAACGACCTGACCTCCTCAGAGCGAGGCAGCTACGGAGCCAGGCCGCGCCGAGGCCTGCAGAGGCAGCAGGTGGAGCTCGCCGGCCTCCCAGGTTTGATGACGACATTCATGTTTGTGTTTGGGCTTCAAAGGGGTCCACAAATGTGCCGTGTCAGCTTCAACCTCGCCTGGTGACGCTGGCGGCGTGAGCGGCCTCGCCAAGCAAACCCACTGGGTGCCCCAGAGCCGCAAAAGGCCCGCAGCACCGGCGCGTGCGGCCATCTGTACTCCGGGAACATGGAACGGGATCTGTAGCTCCGACCTGCTCCTCTAAAAACAAACTGTTCTGGTTTCGGTGCCAGGACTTTCAAAACGTCCCAAATGAAAGAACATCGACGGCCTGCTGCCCTGAAGTACAAAACAATCATCGCCAAACCGCGGCGTTTAACCCTCCCAATGATTATCCACAACATTCACATCTTCTAACGTTCCAGGATGTGAGATTTCCAGATCCTCTCGGATCATGTGTGAAAGTTACATCCACTGCAGATCAATTGAACCAGATTACGGCGTCCCCGTGGTAAGAATACACCAGAGCTGAATTTTCTTTACTGTCAGTGCTGATGAAACTGTCTTTTATCACCCATGGGCTTCTCTCAGCTTCACTGAAGCCCCATCTCATATTCCAATGTGGAACAGTGATGCTGCAAAGTCCAATTTGTGAGAAAAACGCAGAAACTGCATTAAAAAAAACAACTTCTCTGTCAGAACGACCTCTCAAAACACAGAAGAAGTTTAACACAAAAGGAGTTTACACAAACATACTCCTCCTGTGTCCAAATCTGTCATTTGTTTGATCATCTGCTGGACAGGATGAGATAAAAAGAAATTAATTTTCAAAATATAAACCAAAATTCTATTCTACTATATTTCTAGACAGGATTTAAAAAATTAAAAAAAAACATGTTCGTCTACCGGTATTTGGCACAGAGGTGGTACAATCATGCCGTGGGCTCATGTTGCTTATGTTTACACGTTTAGCTCTTGGACACGTGTGTCAAAGTCAAGGCCCGGGGGCCGGATCCGGCCCTCCAGATCATTTTATTTTATTGTTATTAATGACCCGATGTTATCTTGCGCTTATTTCAAACTTCAGACGTAATTTTGACAAATATATTTTCATGGAGAATAAAATATTGGAAATAATTTAATGCTTAAGTGAATTTACTCTGGAATAATATTTCTGCCTTTTATTCATAATTGTGTTAAAAAGTTACGGTTTAAAGTTTTGAAAATTGACATTCTGCTAGCTTTTTGGACTATTTGGCATTTACTAGGATTGTTTTAGGCTATTTTGGAGTTTAGCTAACGTTTCAGCTACATGCGAGCTATTTCGGCTAATTTAGGTTTTTTTCAGGTTTTAAGGCTTTTTTGAAGTTTAGCTATTTTTTCAGCTACATTCTAACCTACTTTTTTTAGTGCTTCAGGCTAATTTAGCATTGAGCTAATATTTTAGCTGGCTAACAGCTTCAGCATTTTCAGCTTTAGCGATTTTAGCTATCAATTTCAGCGTTTCCAGCTATCAGCACTAGCATCTTTAGCTATTAGCACTAGCATCTTCAGCTATCAGCACTAGCATCTTCAGTGGCCAAACTCAGCTACAGGATTCACACTAGCATCATCGCAGGTAATGCTATATAACTAGTTCATAATAACATTAAAAAGTTACGGTTTAAAATTTTTAAAAATTGACATTCTGCTAGCTTTTTGGACTATTTTGGCATTTACTAAGATTTTTTAGGCTATTTTGGAGTTTAGCCAATATTTTAGCAATATGCTAAGTGTTTGGCTAAATTAGGCTTTCTTCAGTTTTTAGGCTAATTTGAAGTTTAGCTATTTTTTTAGCTACATGCTAGCTGTTTTGATTAACCTACTAACCTTTTTTTTAATAGTTTTTTTAGGCTAATTTGGCATCTACTTAATATTTTAGTTGACTATCAGCTTCAGCGTTTTCAGCTTCAGCACTTTAGCTATCAATTTTAGCATCTTCAGCGGCCAAATTCAGCGTATAGCATTCACACTAGCATGGTAACAGGAAATGCTATATATCTAGTTAATAATAATATTATAAAGTTATGGTTTTAAAGTCTTAAAAAATCAGTTGTTCATTCGGCTCACGACCTAAGGTGTGTTTTGGATTTTGGCCCCTGTCCGATTGAGTTTACACCCCTGACCTAGATAGTCCCACCTTTGCGCCCTGTACAGATTTTACCTTTTTTTTCCAACAGCTTGTATCCACTCATAGGGGCAGTCGTGACTAAAGCCAAATTCTGTCCTCCAGCTCTCATCTGTTTGCTCAGGCACCAGACGAGGCAATAGTTTCACTACTAAATACAAAACACCAAAACATTTCTATAAACAGGATGTTTGTATGTTTAGTCAATAAAGAGTCACTTAAAGTACCTTTTATATTGGTGGACTTACAGTTTATCATGAACGCAGCAGAGCAGGTTTTATGAGCTATTATGAAAAGTACAAAATGGAAAACAGAGAAGGGACCAAAAATAACGATTACAGAGGGTTTCACATTATGCGGTGTGAACACATTTACATGTGCATCGCACTTTCCCAGTGCCAGTATTAGATTAAGCTTGCTCCAGTGTAGACATTAAGCTTGCTTTTGTCTGAGGCTGTTTCCTCGTAGGTCCTCTGCTGTGCTGGCAGAACGATTGATCGGCAGTTACCACAGTGGCTACGATCAATTACCTGCCTCTAAAAGGGTGTTTACCGCTTTCCCTATCAATAATTAGCATTTCCGAGTGAGCTCGGGCGGTAGAAAACATCCCGGTGTTTGGAAAAAGCCTCCGCTCATTAACTTGATGGGGGATTTAAAGGAGTGAGCGTAGCGGATCATTTCTGGAATCCACCTGTTCACTCGCATCCCCGCCCGTCTGTGTCAGTGCGGTTCGTCGAACGCGAGTGGAGCGGAAATGGGTTTCAAAAGATGGCGGTCATTTTCGTGACAGCTGAGATATTCTGGGGAGAGCGCCGCAGCTCGGGATGGGCTCAAACGTTCACACCGCCAACGCGCGTTCAAGAGGCAACGAAAGGTTTATGGAGACGCGTCGTCACTACACAAGTCTTTATCGTTGTTTTTGGGCTCTACAGGGACTCCCAGTTAAACCAGGTCAAAGTTGACCAATCAGGGACTTGGATTTGTCAGTGCCGTATGCATTTGGCTGTTGTTGTGAATCCAGACACATCGACGAACCGGATGATGTCTGCGTTTGTTTTTCAAATAAAGATGAACCAAAGCTACATGATCCTAATCCATATCCGTCAAATATTTTCATTTTGAACCCAATTCTCAAAACCTGCTCCGCTTCTACGTTTGAGATCAAGCCTCTTCCAACTGGAAGTGGCAGACGTGCACTAGTAAACAGCAGAAAAAGAAAAAGTAGAAGCCCCTCCCTGTTTGTCCAGTGTGAACATAATGGGCTAAACTTCCGTTCAAGAACGCGCATCAAGTGTATACATAGGTTTAGTCACATGCACCAGTACTAGGGCGCTGACCCGTACTGTGTTTTTGGGTTGTCTGGGCCCATGGAGGGTCGCGGAGAGGACCGGCTGCCTGCCCGTAGGAAAAATGAACATTTTCTCTCAGCAGGTTTACCAAGCGGTCTACGATCTCGATGTTTCATGAGGGTCACCTGACCACCCCGTACAGATTTTCCCATATCCACCCATAAGGGTAGTTGTGACACATGCTACGTTCACATCAGGCTCAGAAACTCGGGATCAAGCGACCACTTTTAATTATAAGTCCTTGTAAACACATGAAAATGCACGTTTCCATCTTTGTTTGGTTCAGGTCCGCTTCATGTCACTTTATGACATTTTGGGTGTACCGGGACCAGGTTAGGGTACTGGTATCAGTTTAGGGTACTGGTATCAGTTTAGGGTACTGGTATCAGGTTAGGGTACTGGTATCAGTTTAGGGTACTGGTATCAGGTTAAGATATTAGTATCAGTTTAGGGTACTGGTATCAGTTTAGGGTACTGGTACCTGTATCAGGTTAGGATACTGGTACCAGGTAAGGGTACCTGTATCAGGTTAGGGTACTGGTACCAGGATAGGGTACTGGTACCTGTATCAGGTTAGGGTACTGGTATCAGTTTAGGGTACCAGTATCAGGTTAGGGTACCAGTATCAGGTTAGGGTACTGGTACCTGTATCAGGTTAGGATACTGGTACCAGGTAAGGGTACCTGTATCAGGTTAGGGTACTGGTACCAGGATAGGGTACCAGTATCAGGTTAGGATATCGGTATCACAGTATCGGGTTATGATACTGGTATCACGGTATCAGGTCAGGATACCAGTATCAGGTCAGGGTACTAGTACCCTAACCTGATACTGGTATCAGGTCAGGATACCTGTATCAGGTTAGGATACTGGTACTAGGTAAGAGTACCGGTATCAGGTTAGGGTACCGGTATCAGGTCAGGATACCGGTACCAGGTTAGGATACTGGTACCAGGTAAGGGTACCGGTATCAGGATAGGGTACTGGGTTAGGATACCGGTACTGGTCCGCGTCCCTAGAGTTGATACCCCTGATTAATATATGCATTTTTTCCGTCTGTGGCCCGGTACCACAGGGCCCTCAAACTGATACCGGTTCGCGGTCTGGAGGTCGGTGACTCCTGATTCAATGGGAACAGCCAGCACACCAAAAACGAGGAGTTGCAGACACCCAAAACGTCAAAAAGTGATGCAGAGAGGTCCAGAACCAAACGTCCATGCATGACAAATTAGAAGAGAGAATACGTTGGACTAACAGAAGTCTATGGGATTTTGACTTCCTGGAGCCAGTTGGTACTTCCTGTTGGGAACAGGAGGGGGAGGAGTTGTACTGTCCAGTGTTTATACAGTCTATGCGTTAGTATCGGGTAGTAACAGTGCAGTATGAACACCGTATGCTAGAAGAACCCACGTTCTCGAGCACGCCTCACATGTAGCCGTCACATGAGGCTGAAGGTAAACAGGAGGAAAAGCGAAGACGCAAAACATTTTGGTGACTCAGGAGAGTTTGGTTAACCTGCTCTCACTGTTACAGTAAGAGAAAAGGTTTCTCTTCTCACTGTCTTTCTCCTCTGAACCTCGTCTTCTTCTCTCCTGAGGCTGTGTTGACTTCTCCTTGGCCAGAATTCCTCAGTGACTCAGCTGAGTTACTACTGCTGGCTGCTGTGCGGCCCCTCAGCTCTAATGAGCGGCGGTCTAATGCTGTCCCAGGGCTGCAGGGGGGGGCGAACATTAAGAGACGTGGGCAGAAGCTGCGCAAGGAAGGAGGCTCTGGAGAAAAGGAGGAGACTCTTCAGTACTTTCTCTTTGCTTTGGACTCCCTGGAACCAGATTTACAGCCTGTTGGGAGGATGGAAATTTAAGATTCGAGAGTTTTAAACCAACTGAACTCTTATCATTCAGGGTGACAGGAAGATTGTGGAAGCAGGTGCAGGAAATTAGTGTTTGTTCAGGAATCAAACTTATTTTCATAAGATTTATAACTGTTGAAACAAGTTTATAAATGATAAATGCCATAAAAATGAATGCTGTTCTACTTGTATAACCAAGGATTAGGATTGTTTTTTTAGAAACTGCCTTTCACAATAAAAGGTTTAAAAATGAAATATATTTTTGTTTGGACATTATTCATCATTTTCCTTGAAAATATTACACAGTTCTATCTAAATTTTACATAAATTGAGGGAAAACAAATATTTTACACAAATGTTGAGTTTTATTTATATTGTACTTTTAAACCTCACTTTACTTTGAAATTTTGAAAGCAGAACCACATAAAACAGCAACAAACTTTCAGCCTTTTTACTGTTTTTGTTCAGTTTAATTTAAACTTAATTCATTTTTTTGCAAAAAAAAAATATTTTAATTAACAAAAAAAATCACGAATCAATAAATCTATTGTCCTTTAAAGTCATTTTTGATGCAAAAATCTGTTTGTCTGTTACTAATCAGGTAAAAAATTTGAAGTCGTTTTAATGAAAAATTCCATTTTTTTCGGTGTAAATCAAGAGTTAATTAAATAATCTAATAATTAAACTTGAATCTTGATTATTTTTTAATCAATGGGTTTGTTGTATTTTGTGATTTTTTTTTGTCTTGGTTCTTGATTTTTAAAACTTGAAAAAAAAGATCAATCAAATTATAAGCAGTGATTGTTTAAATTTAAATCCAGATTTAGTGTTTCATCATTCTTTTGTCATCACTGACCCCACTTTCAGTTTAGAATTAAGCTTTAACAGAATTATGTCACTTTCTTACTGCAGTTTTTCTGCTGAAGACTGCAGCATAAAGCATGAAAAACAGTTTCAGAGCAAATTTTAAGTAGATTTCTTAACCTATTTGGGCAAATTTCACTACCAAAGACAAAATCCATAAAAATAATACAAATTCTGCCACTTTTTTTCCTCAAGGGAAATAATACACATAATTAATGCCTTTAAAAACATGTTTTTAACCATTTGGTGCAGCAGGCGGTTAATAAACCCCCAAATTTAAGCCTGTTTACAAATAATTATATATATATTCTTTCTTACCAGCATGTTTAAAATGTATACTTTTTATTCTTTTAAGCATGTTTTAGTTAGCCTTTTTAACCTTGGGTTCACATTTTCAAGCGTTCTTGGACAAAAATCTGCTTTATTCTGGTGGTTGTTTACTTTAATTGCTTTTTAGCATTAAAATATGAATATTATGTACTATTTACAGTCTTTCTGTCTGTTTTTAGCTGGTTTAAGACGATAAACGTTATTTTCACGATACAGATATACTTGAACTTTTATTTTGAAATCCGTGGCCTTTTTTTATCCTTAAATCAGCGACATGCTATTGGAGTAAATGCTGAACAAACGGCGTGACTTTAAAGTCTCTCCACATTATTTTACACCCGGCCTCACATGACTTTGAACGCATTTTTTCACCGATTCCAGTAGAGAAACACACATGAACACAGCCGACAACGACAGCACTCTTCCTTTTGGTGACTTGATGACTTATTCATTATGATACTGAGTGACTTTTCCTTTTGTTGTTCCTGACGAGCGTGGAGAGAATGGCTCTATTATTGTCTCATGCTACTTTAGTGATATTTAAACAGAACTTCAAAGCTGAAGCGATTATTTCCTGAAACTGCAGCCTCTTCGGCTGCTGGAGTTTGATGTCAAAATACGCTTTCTGTCTGGATCTCATGTCAAATTATTGGCACTGAGCTCCATCACATCTCAACACGACGGTTCCCTTGATACCGAAGCGCGTCAGCCCCAAACATGGCCCAATTAGCGTTTTTTCTGGCCCAAATTTGACTTTAAAGGAGATGATTCAATAAAAAATGATTGTGTTTTATTACATTTGCCACCAAACTGACTCAAATCTGAACAATGTGTTTCGACAACTACAGCATGTGCTGTCAGTGATGACATCTCGAGTCTCATTGTGGTCCAATCTGACTCTTGAAGTGATCTAATCTGACTAAAGCAACTGAGCATTTTGCAGAAAATTGCTGCTTTAGTTCTGGGTACAACCACCAGGTCAAATTCTTCTAAAGGGGGTTTGAGTTCATTCTGGGGTCCATCTGGATGTCAACTGGTTTCCCTTGGCACGAGTTGTTAAAAGGAAAACTATTTCATCCAGCTTTTCACACCGTGGTTTAGTTTGTCCTGTATGAAACAGCTAAGATCTTTTTTTATAGAGTGTAAATGTCTCTTGCTTATAGATAGGAACTGTTAGTATCTTCCTATTTTTTCTTGTTTCAGACATAGTTTTTGATCTTAAACATATTTTTTTTTTCCAGTTTGCCTTCACTCAGAATTGCCAAAGGTTTGTTGTTAACATCTATAAATCCATCAACATTTCCTGCATTTCTGGCAGTCCATCTTACAGGACAATATGACGATACGTATCATGTATGCCATATGACGATTTCATTCATTCATTCAGTTTAGTTTATTTTTAAAAATATTTAAAACAATAAAAACGGTCATATCAGACGACAAAGGGTAAGCAAAAAAAGAAAAAAAAAAGGATAAAAAAAACAAAAAAAAACAAACATGATATAGTGTTCAAATACCGTGCGGGCAATATGACGATACATATCGTGCGGACGATATGACGATACATATCGTGTGGACAAAATTATACATATCGTGTGGGCGATAAGACGATACATATCGTTCGGGGGATATGACGATACATAACATGTGGGCGATAAGACGATACATATCGTGCGGACGATATGACGATACATATCGTGTGGACAAAATGATACATATTGTGTGGGCGATAAGACGATACATATCGTGCGGACGATATGACGATACATATCGTGTGGGCGATAAGACGATACATATCGTGTGGACAAAATGATACATATCGTGTGGACAAAATGATACATATCGTGTGGGCAATAAGACGATACATATCGTGCGGACAATATGACGATACATATCGTGTGGACAAAATGATACATATCGTGTGGGCGATAAGACGATACATATCGTGTGGACAAAATGATACATATCGTGTGGACAAAATGATACATATCGTGTTGGCGATAAGACGATACATATCGTGTGGACGATACGACGATACATATCGTGCGGGCAATATGACGATACATATCGTGTGGGCGATATGACGATACATATCGTGCGGGCGATGTGATGACACACATTGTGCAAGTGTATTTTGTTTCAGAGAAAAATGTTAGATTTATTTATTTAACCTTTTGGAACCAAATGATCCTCTTGTTTACATTCTTTGCAGATGATACTGTGTTGTATTTTCCATCTAAACAATATTACAGTCCTGGCAAAGATCTTGGCTGATCTTTTAAAACTTTCAAGTAAAGGGACAATATAGATAAACACTCGTGATTTCTGACGCCACGATTGTGCATGAAGCCTGTGTGTAGGGGTGCGGAACTGACACCC
>NC_050530.1:1358930-1371057 GCF_002922805.2 Oryzias melastigma
AGAAAAAAAATCTGAATCGAATCGATCAAGTCTCTGGTGAATCGATTTGATTATTGGTGATACCCAGCCCTACGTTACTTATTTCACTATAGAAGTCTATGGAATTTTGATTTCTTGGAGGAAGCAGGTACTACCTGTTTGGAACACCATGGGTGGGAGGGGCCACTTAATCCAGTTCTCTTATACAGTCAATGCATGGGAGTCATTAGACACTTGCTTCAATCTGCAACCTGCCTCCAGTGGTCATTTTTGGAACTGCAACACCCCCATTAGAAATGTGGAGCGGAAAGTGATCGTTATTCTGATCGTTTTAAGGCGGAAAAAGTAAATCAAAGACCAGACTACAGAATCCACTTTACTATAACGCCCTCCAAGCTGGTAAAGAATCCGTTTGGTTCATTAATTGAAGAATTCTATTAATACTAATAAAAGAAGACAGACAAATTATAAAAAGCAGAGAAGGAATCGTCTTGTTTGAACACAGAATTCTATCTTCAAATGAAGCTGAAGTGAATCCTCCCAGATAACTACCTCCACCTCTGTCATTTTCTCTTTCATAGGCCCTCTTTTCTTGATTTCTTTCAGCCCGACTGCATGTTCACAAGCTGCAGCCCCTCTCTCCGCCCTGACACTCTGCAATCAGATGTGACGCGCTGAAGGCTCAAATGACAGCCAGGGAGACAAGGTCACGCAGTCGCCTACTTTTAACGAAAGACGTGTGCAACTCCTTCTGACAGGCCGCAGCGCAAAAAGACATCCAGCCGTGCACACACCTTTAATTCTCCCGTGCGCTCGCTCTTACACAAAGTAACGAGGCGGGTTTTGCATACGGCGCCGGGTTTCTCATATTTCGGAGGCAATTACCTTTCAAAAATTCACCCCCCCACCTACCATATCTGAGTGTTCAGCTGAAGATTAGAACAACTGAGGAGGTAATTAATGCTGCAACTGCTGCAAAGTGATGGAAACCAGCAGAGCTGCGTTTAATGTGACACCCAAGATGAGAATTAGTCTCGAATTTCAAACAAAAATTGTTCATTTAGTGAAGAAATTGACTACATTTATGTCATTTTAGCTTCAATCGGCTCCTGGTTTAGTTGATGTGAAAACTTTCCAACTTTGGTAAAGTTGACTCTCAGTGGTTTGGTGTTAAGGCTGAGCTCTGTCCTTCAAGAACTAATGTGGTCAACAGTCTAAACCAGAGGTGTCAAACTCAATCGCACAAGGGGCCAAAATCCAAAACACACGTTAGGTCACGGGCCAAACAGGATAAACATTTATTAAACACTCTAAAAATACATTTTTAGAACCATAACTTTTAACATAATTATGATCTAGATATATAGCATTACCTGTGATAATGTTAGTGTGAATGCTGAAAGTTAAATTTTGCTCCTGAAGATTCTAGTGCTGAAGACTCTGAAATAGATAGCTAAAAACGCTGAAGACTATAGGTGAAAATGCTGAAATTAATACCTAAAAAAGGCTGAAGCTGATAGCCAGCTAAAATACTGACTAAATGCCAAGTCAGTCTATAAAACTAAAAAAAAAAACAGAAAACCTTAGGTTAGCCAAAACATCTATCATGTAGCTGAAAGAAATAGCCTTGAAAAAAGTGAAGAAAGCCTAAATTAGCCAAGCAGCTAGCGTGTAAATATTAGCTAAACTCCAAAACAGCCTAAAAAAATACAAAAAAAAACTGAATTAGCCACAACAGCTAGCATGTAGGTGAAATATTAGTTAAACTCCAAAAGTGCCTGAAAAACGTATAACAAGAATAAATTAGCCAAGCAGCTAGCTTGTAAATATTAGCTAAATTAGAAAACAGCCTAAAAAGCTAAATTAGCCAAAACTTCCTGGCATGTTGCTAAAATATTAGCTAAACTCCAAAATAGCCTCAAAAACAAAAGCCTAAATTAGCCAAAGCTGCTAGCATGTAGCTGAAACATTGGTTAAACTCCAAAATAGCCTAAAAAAGTAGAAAAAAAACTAAGTTAGCTAAAACGGCTAGCATGTAGCTGAGATATTAGCTAAACTCCAAAAGAGCCTAAAAAACTAAATTAGCCAAAACTTGTTAGCATGTTGATAAAATATTAGTTAAACTCCAAATAGCCTAAAAAATAAAAAATGCCTAAATTAGCCAAAGCTGCTAGCATGTAGCTAAAACGTTGGTTAAACTCCAAAACAGCATAAAAAACTAGAAAAAAAACTACATTAGCCAAAACTTGCTAGAATGTAGCTAAAATATTAGCTAAACTCCAAAACAGCCTAAAAAACTAAATTAGCCAAACTTGTTAGCATGTTGATAAAATATTAGCTAAACTCAAAATAGCCTAAAAAATAAAAAAAAGATTAGCCAAAGCTGCTAGCATATAGCTGAAATATTGGCTAAACTCCAAATGAGCCTAAAAAATCATAGTAAATTCCAAATAATCCAAAAAGCTAGCAGAATGCCAATTTTTTGACATAATTATGAATAATAAAACGTCAGGAATATTATTCCAGAATAAATCAACTTAAACCTTAAATAACTTTGAATATTTTACTCTCCATAAAATATATTTTATCAAAATTATCCGAGTTAGAAATGAGCACAAGAAAACTTCGAGCCATTAATAACAATAAAACAAAATGATCTGGAGGGCCGGATAGAATTTAATTGGAGGGCCGGATCCGGCCCCCGGGCCTTGACTTTGACATGCGTGGTCTGAACGACGACGTTCAAATCCTCTGACCCCTCCCTTTGTATAACCCCGCCCTCCTTGTTTCTGCCCCTCTTGTCTTTGAAGAGTCGGCGGATTTTCAGCCTGTTAAGGATTCAAACAAGTCAAGCTTTTGTTCGGAAGACATGAAAGTGTGAAAGCCTGTCCAGCTGGGGAATTTGCAGGACGGCTGCTTTCGAGCTCACAAAGCGACTGAAGCGTTAATGTTAAATATGCAGTAGGTTGTGGGGGCCTGGTGGCGGGAGCCCCCGACTCGCTCAGACACGCCGCTCTCTCATGTATTGATGCTGCTCCTCACTTGGACGGTACACGTGATGAAGATCAGGGATTATTGACACTCAGAGAACTTCTGGTCTTCTGATTATCAATATGCGCTTCAGGTTTTTAGCAGCAGATGAATGTGCTGACACAAAGGGATTTTAATGCAAATCGAGTCCAATGAATCCTGCAAAATATGACCGGAAAACATAATCAATGCACTGAACTCTGAAAGTATCAAAAAACTAAGATTATGAGTCTTAGTATCTGGAAGCAAAGAAGCTGCATCTAGATAGCTTTGCTATTCCAGCTTCCACCATCACCTCTATAGTACTACTAGTTTGTATTTCAGGGGCTTATACCATTCTTTTCTTAAGTCTTTCAGAGAAAACTATATCCATATTTATCAACATATACTACCTCTGACTCAATAAATAAATTATTTATGAAATATTAGTTATTTTGGTGAACTCTTTTCTTCCTCAGAAGTAAAATGCTTCAAACAAAATCTAAACTTGTGCAAATAGGTATGCGCATCTTTGCCAATGCTACACTGGTTGTAGCGCTGGCTGGGGCTAGCAGCTGAGCTAGCTGAGCGACGGGGCTAGCAGCACAGTTATCTGCTGATCACTGCTGGGTAACGCTAGCTGAGCAACAAAGTTAGCAGCTGAGCCCCATTAGCTGAGCAGTGAAGCTAGTGGCGAAGTTTGCGGCTGATCAGTCTAGCTGAGGGACGAGGCTAGCAGCTGAGCACTGCTAGCTGAGCAGCTATGTTAGCAGCTGGGCACTGCTAGCTGAGTGGCTACGTTAGCAGCTGAGCACTGCTAGCTGAGCGGCTACGTTAGCAGCTGAGCACTGCTAGCTGAGCGGCTACGTTAGCAGCTGGGAACTGCTAGCTAAGCGGCTACGTTAGCAGCTGGGCACTGCTAGCTGAGCGGCAAAGTTAGTGACTGAGCCCCGCTACCTGAGCAGTGAAGCTAGGGGAGAAGTTAGTGGCTGATTACCACTAGCTAAGTGGCAAAGTTAGCTGCTAAATACCGCTATCTGAATGACAAAGCTAATGACTGAGTGCGGCTAGCTGAATCGTAAAGCTAGTGGCAAAGTTAGCGGTGGACCAGCGACAGCTGAGCGGCAAAGTCCGGCCCTGAGCACCGCTAGCTGAGTGGTAAAGCTAGCAGCAAAGTTAGTAGCTGTTTACTGCTAGCTGAGTGGGAAAGTTACCGGCAGATTACCGCTAGCTGAGTCGTGAAGATAGTGGCAAAGTTAGCGGGGGATCAGTGATAGCTGAGCAGCAAAATCAGCTGCTGAGCACTGCTAGCTGAGTGGCAAAGCTAGCAGCAAGGTTAGTGGCTGATTGTCGCTAGCTAAGTGGCAAAGTTACCGACTGAGTGTGGCTAGCTGAGTCTTGAAGCTAGTGGCAAAGTTAGTGGCGGGTCAGCGATAGCTGAGCGGCAAAGTCAGCCGCTGATCACCGATAGCTGCGCGACAAAGCTAGCAGCACAGTTAGCAGCTGTTTACCGCTAGCTGAATGTTGAAATTAGGTTAACAAGGTTTTAAAGCCCCTCCAACCCCAACCTAACATTAGTGATGCGACAAAAATAGCAATCAGAGCATCAGAATGAGGCGGAGCAGGAAGCTTGTGACCCCACCCATCAAAAATATGATTTTTGTTTTATTAAACTGCATTTTTCCGTCTGCTCCTGATTCACAATTTGAAAGAAGAAATCCTAAGAAATGCTATTCGAGCTTCACGTTCTGTAAACATGTCCCCCCATCGTCAAAGAAAAACTACAACAACACAATTTCTTCTCGGATTGGGTCTTTAAGAAAAAACATTTTGGCCTCTTTATCCTTCTGCTGCAAATCCACGTCTAATTCCTTGTTTCCCTTTCCCCTCGCGCACCGTCGAACCTCCTCGCAGGAATCCCAAAAAGCAATCAGGTGGTCGTCCTGAAGATCCCGCCGGGTCCCCGAGGTTAATAACATTCTCACGAGCACCCGCACACCTGAGGATTAGAGGGCGGCGCGCTCCGACAAAAGACAAAAATCAAAATTCAGCTTCATAGTTGTCGCCGACACTTCAGCTCTGAGGTCACGCTACTACCTCCACCCCCCACGGCGAGGGGACAGAGGAGGAGGCGGCCTGAGCGGACAGCAGCTGGACGTGTCATGTCTTTAATCTCTTTTCTAAGAGGAGCTTTGGTTCCAGCTCCTCCAATAGATGTTGGTGTGGATGCTCTGGCGCTGAGGAGGGTTATGTCACCTCGTCGTCAGCCAGGAGAGCTGTCATGGGCCGTTCTCTCACACGCACGAGCTAGCTTTAGCTTTAGAGCTTCCCGTCATGAATACGCTAAACTCTGCAAACGTTTAAGGGGATTTTAGGAGTTAAAATCAGATTCATCTGATGTCTGGATTTGTTTGTCCGTCTAGTCCACATGTGTCAAAGTCAAGGCCCGGGGGCCGGATCTGGCCCTCCAGATGATTTTATTTTATTGTTATTAATGGGTCGATGTTATCTCTAGCATGCTAATTCTAACTTGTATAATTTTGACAAATATATTTTTATGGAGAGTAAAATATTGAAAGTTATTTAAGGTTTAAGTTGATTTATTCTGGAAAAATATTCCTGCCTTTTTATTATTCATAATTATGTTAAAAAGTTGAAGTTTTAAAGTTTGAAAATATGGGCATTCTGCTATCTTTTTGGACTGTTTTAGCATTGACTAAAATTTTAGGATCCATTTTGGAGTTTAGCTAATATTTAGCTACATGCTAACTGTTTTAGCTAATTTAGGCTTTTTTTCATTTTTTCTAGCCTGTTTTGGAGTTTAACTAATATTTAAATAATATGCTAGTTCTTTGGACTAATGTAGGCTTTCTTTTTAGTTTTTTTAGGCTGTTTTGGAGTTTAGCTAATATTTGCATGCTAGTTGTTTTGACTAATTTAGGCTTTTTAAAAGTTTTTTAGGCTCATTTGGAGTTTAGTTAATATTTTAGTTACATGCAAACTTTTGTGGCCAATTTAGGCTTTCAAAAAAGTTTTTTAGACTACTATGGATTTTAGCTAACTCAGCTACATGCTAGCTGTTTTGGCTAATTCAGGCTAATTCTGTTTTGGATAACATTTTTTTCAGTTTTTTAGGCTATCTTGAATTTCAACTATTTTTTCAGCTACAGGCTAGCTGTTTTGGTCAACCTAAGTTTTTTGGGGTTTTTTTTGGGGGGGGGCTAATTTGGCTTTTAGCTAATACTTTAACTGGTTATAAGCTTCAGCAATTTCAGCTTCAGTGTTTTTAGCTATCAATTTCAGCATCTTCAGCAGCCAAATTCAGCTTACAGCATTCACACCAGCATCATCGGAGGTTATGCTATATATCTAGTTCATGTAGTAGTTCACTTTCAGCTTATCCCTTTCGGGGTCGCCACAGCGTAACAGCACCCACTGTTTCGCATCAATGATTTGGCAGAGTTTTTACGCCGGATGCCCTTCCTGACACAACCCTGTACTTGAGGGGCACAGGGACCCAGTTAGGCAGCAGCATCAAGGGTCTTGCCTAAGGACCAATCTGGATGGGGATCAGTGGACAACCCTGGGAATCGAACCCAGGGCTCCTGCGTGCCAGCCCTTCACCTAGCCCACTGAGCCAAAACTCATGTTTTGGAAAGTTTTTAGAGTTTTGAAAATTTTTAGAGTTTTAGAGTGATCAGTAAATGTTTGTCCTGTTCAGCCCACGGCCTAAGGTGTATTTTGGATTTTGGCCCCGTGTGCGATTGAGTTTGACACCCCTGATCTTGGCTGTCACCATGGAAACGCCTGTGAACCATTAGTGACTCCTCAGAAAAAAAAAAAAAAAAAAGTTTGTTGACCATGTGGGCGGAGACAACATGACAGCTGGTTGTGGACGATAACTTGAAATGAATGAGGATGTGGAGTTGTAGAAATGGCAATAAGTCATGTGATGTAGACATAGTTCTACAGTTCTTTTGAGTAAAGAGTGAAAACCTGACCCCAACGCGCCAAAGAGAAGTTTGGTGGCTTCAAAGCCCGTTCAGGTTTTCCTTCACATGCAGATCCGTGAACTTTTCCATCCATTTTCTAAACCGCTTTGTCCCTTTTGGGGTCACGGAGCCTAACCCGGCCACTTCGGGGCGAAGGCAGGATACACCCTGGACAGGTCGCCAGTCTGTTGCAGGACCACAATCACCCGTACACATCTAGGGACTATTTAGAGCAGGGGTCTCAAACTGGGGTCTTTTTCACGCCTCTTTGATGACAGCTTTGTATTTGCTTTGTGATGTTTCAGCTAAAAACTTTGCATTTGCTATTGTTGTTGGATCAGAAAAGTCCTTAGCAACAGTTGCTAGCGTCGTTAGCTCCTGTCGTATCACAGGACACGCAGAGGACATCGCTTAGTAGTACATAGACATGAATGAACGTTCAATAAACTTGTTCTGAAGACAGACAGTGGACGCAAAAACATATTTTTGGCACAAATGGAACCCCGTACAGCGCAGCCTCAGCCTTCAGTGGCCCCATGGGAAATTGAGTTTGAGAACCCGGATTCAGAGTAACCAATAAGCATGTTTTTGGACGGTGAGAGGAAGTCGGAGAAAACCCACGCATGCACGGGGAGACCATGCAAACTCCACACAGAAAGGTCCCCATTGGTGCTTCTGTTTCAGGTTCCCATTGGTGGATCTGTTTCAGGTCCCCATTGGTGGTTCTGTTTCAGGTTCCCATTGGTGGATCTGTTTCAGGTCCCCATTGGTGGTTCTGTTTCAGGTCCCCATTGGTGGGTCTGTTTGAGGTCCCCATTGATGGGTCTGTTTCAGGACCCCATTGGTGGGTCTGTTTCAGGACCCCATTGATGGTTCTGTTTCAGGTCCCCATTGGTGGTTCTGTTTCAGGTCCCCATTGGTGGTTCTGTTTCAGGTCCCCATTGGTGGTTCTGTTTCAGGTCCCCATTGGTGGTTCTGTTCCAGGTCCCCTGGCCAGTACTTGAACCGGGGACCTTCTTGCTGTGAGGGAAGAGTGCGAACCACTGCGCCATCACAGAGCCCTCCACAGACATTTAGAGGGGAAAACACCAACATATCCTCACTTTCAACTGGTCATATGTGGATGTAAGGTTCATGGCCCCCCACGCGCCACTTCTTAACGTTCTGGGTGTTCTTAACGTTTTGGGAGCCAGCACGTAAAAAACACTGGTTGTGTTTTGACGTGCTTGCTGTTCCCATTAAATCAGGGGTCCCCAACCTCCGGGCCGCAAACTGGTACCGATCCAAGGGCTGCTTGGTACGGGGCCACAGACGCTAATCAGGGGTCCCCAATCCGTGGGACGCACACCGGACCGGTACCGGTTCTCTAACTCCGGGTCAACAAGGGTCGGGGACCTGTAATTTAATGGGAACAGCAAACGACGAGCCGGGGACACCCTAAACATCAAAAAGTGGCGCGGTGGGGGCCCGAACCATACGTCCAGATATGACGAGTTGGGAGAATCTGCAGCAAATGCAGCTGATATATGATCTCCTGAAGGTCCATCATGTTTGACAAAAACAGCAATACGACAAAACTGCTTCAAAGTCAACAGGATGGCAGATTATTTCACTTTAAAGCAAAACTTCCTTTAATTTTATTGTTTTATTTGTGTTTTCCACAGTCTGTCAGTTAACACTGCTGATCAAAAGTCGATAAATAAAACATCCAAAGCTCTTAAATTCATAAGAAATGACTATTTTTGTCCAAATGTATGCAGTAAACGTACAATTTTAATGTAATCAGAGTCTTGCTTATGGTTTAGTTTCATTTTTATTAAAGAATTTAAAATAATACACTGTAAAACTGTTATATTTGTTACATTTAAAAATATTTGTTTTTATCAAATTTAATTTTTGAGTTGCATAAATTATATTTTGTTTTGAGGAAAATTAAATCATATAATTTGTGGTAATTGATGCAATGTTTCACTATTTACAGTTTATTTCTAATTTGGTCAATGGACTTTCTGCACTGCAAAATGATCCTTCATAAAAATAGTCAAAAATGTCTTAAATAATAAAAAAACGTCTTTAAATAACCAAAAAAAATGTGCCAATAAAGTAAGAAAAAAAAGATCTTACCAGGAATTCCAAAGAAAAAAATTGTATTTGCTAAAAGATACTAAGAAACTTTCTTAATAAGATTATTTTATTGGAGGAGTGAAAACACACGAGAGTCTTTTTGCTTTTTAAGATTAAATGTTTCCAGTCTGTCTGGTTTCCAGGTTAAATTACAAGAGTAATGTTTTATTTTTCAATCAAAAATCAAAATGTGAATATTTGTTGCTCCTTTTGTGCACCAAAAAAAGCAAATATGTTTGTTTGTGGGAGGATTTCAGAGGCCACACAGACGCGTTGTTAATGATGATTTGTTTTGGTGAAAACAAACATGGCTGATGATGCAACTTTCAGGGAATGTAAATGTCCTGCTCGCATTGTTTGTGCGCGCTGGCCCGTGCATATTTGTGAAAATCTGTGCGATTGTGTGTGCATTCATCTGTTTGATCTTCCTGCTGCTGCAGCCCACAGGACAAGGCAGAAATAGACCGGCTTCTTTGTGATATTACCCCCCTCAAAAACAAAAAAAAACCAGCACAAGCCCATGCAGGCACAAACGCGGCCACCTCTTCCTCGCCAACTCACTCCCACTCCCCTCTGCCTCCTTCGTTCTCAGCACTCGGTCCAAGCCGGGTTTGAAAAGACGGACAGATTGTCTCTGCGTTGTGAAAGGATGTATGGAGTGGAACCAGGATCAGCTTAGAGCGAACAAAAAAACAGATTGAAGACTTGAAAAACAGACACTAACTGAAAAAAGTGAAAATTTGAAAGCAAAACATTGTTAATTTGAAAGAAAAAAAGATTTGGAAATTTGAAGTAAAAACTGAAAACATAAAATAAATCTTGGGGGGGGGGGGATTTTTAAAAAAAAAACTTTTTTGAAAACCTAAAAAATAGACACTGTGGCAGAAAAAATGTGAAAATTTGAAAACAAGACTTTTTTTTAAGATTTGAAAATGAAAAAAATGAAAACTTTAAATAAATCTTGAAGATTTTAAGAAAAAAAGAAAAAGAAAAAAAATGTTTTTGAAAAACTTAAAAAATAGACATTGTAACTGAAAAAATGAAAATTTAAAAACAACACTACGTAATTTTGAAAAAAATACATTTAAAAAAAGATTTGAAACTGTGAAAGAAGCTGAAAACTTGAAATAAATCTTGAAAATGTGAAGAAAAGAAAATTTGAAAAACTTTTTAGAAAACTTGAAAAATAGACATTGTAACTAAAAAAATGAAAATTTGAAAACAAGACATTGTAAATTTGAAAAAAACAAATACATTATTTAAAAAAAGGTTTGAAAATGTGAAAAAACTGAAAACTTTGAAAAAATTGAGAAAAAAATGTAAGTGTAAAAATTACCAATTGAAAAATAATTTATCAATTAGTATCAGCTGCTGTTTTGAATTTTGAACTTTTTCAGAATCTTCACTTTCAGTCCTCAGTTTACAGTTTCAATTCTGATTTTCGAGTGTTTGCGGCTGAGCTTAATTTTAAATAAGGGCGGGGGCTTTTTCTTTTTTTTTCAAATCTTCACGTTTTCAGTTTTTTCACATTTTCAAAACATTTTTTTTCGAATTTTCTTTTTTTTTAATTTACAAATGTTCAAAACAAAATTTCAGTGACAATGTCCATTTTTCAAGTTTTCAATCCGTTTTTTCGTTGACTTTAAGCTGATCCTGATTTGACCCCCTGGGATGCTTAAAGACGCAGAAGCAGCCGGCGGGAACGTGCGCGTGTCACCAACCAAAACTCAGCAGAGGTTTTTGATGGGGGGGGGCACCAGCTTGTGTTTGTGCTGACACGCCCCTCCCTCACGTCAATATGCGGTCCAGAATCGAGGAACACTCACGGATGTTTGCAGCCCTGGAGACAAAGTGCTGCGAGTGCATCCCGAGGGCCTCCTCCCCCCGGTACTGCTCACCTGGACACCCGCCCTGCAGCACGCTGGCTACGGCCCTGTCACACGGAGAGGGGGGAGAGGAGGGGGCAACACTTTAATTGAATTATTCAGTCGTGCTGCACTGGCGGTTGAAACCACTCTGCGCATGCGCCCAGGAGTGGAAAGCTTATATCAAGTGTTTGTTAAGAAGCACACTGGTTGCCTGGAAACAACATAAAAAGCAAATATTTAAGGAGCCGCGCGCCCTTGCTGCCGCAAACACGCGCTCACCTGGACATGTTCTCCCTCTGGGGCCGGTGCGCCTTCTCCAAACCCAGTTTGGTGAAAATCCCCACGAGGGCCATGATGGCCACTACTCCACAGATGATGTAGACGATGAGGTTGGTCTTGTCTTTGGTGTTCTCCCGGATCTTCTTCATCTTCTTGTAGGGCGGCTGTCCGGTCTTCATCCACAGCGGGGTGTCGTAGTTCTTGCAGGTGCTCTGGTCCAGGCGCGACTGCTTGAAGGAGCAGCAGAAGCGGAAGCCACAGGTGCCGCAGCAGTACAGGTAGTTGCCCGTCTTGCAGATGAACGGCGGGTCCCACTGGCCCATCACGTCGTAGTAGCCCCGGCAGTTGTCCTCGGTGTGCGGCGTCTCCTCGGACACGCTCTCCTCGCGGGAGCCGTTGGAGGTGGCGATCATGACGAACCCGCCGAGGAGTCCCGGCTCCCCGTCAGCCTTGCACACCAGAGCCATAAGTTTGAGCAGCAGAAAGCCCAGCAGAAAGTCCTTCCCTGTCATCGTGCTCGCGCGGAAAGACTTGGACAGACGCGGGAAGGCGCACGCTCATGACAGGCGGGAAAGTCCGGCAACGCGCGCTCCGTAACGCGCAAGGATGAGCATCTTCACGGACGTGCCATCGTGCAGAAACAAGGCAAAAAGAGAAGAAGAAGAACAGATTCATGGAAACAACACCCCCCCTCCTGACGCGCGTCAACGCGCCCTTCCAGAGAGGCTTCCACAGGCTCTCAGGAGCGCATCCATGTCCATCTGTGCGCTCTTACGCACGGGAGTAGGCAGAGACACGAGCCGCGCCGAGGATGAGAGCGCACTGAAAAGCCGCGGGGGTGGGAGAGAGGAAGGCGCGTAAAAAGGAGAGGAGGAG
>NC_050530.1:1371116-1399917 GCF_002922805.2 Oryzias melastigma
GGTGAGAAAATACACGTTGGAGTTGTCTTTATTACTCATTCCACAATCACAAGAGTATTAATGTGTTACAACAGGCGGGGGCTTCTTTGAGGGGGGGCTGAGAGCGGATCTTAAACCACACAAAGGAAGAAGAGAAACACTCTCAATCTTTCACTGATTTCCTTTTGTTTCTTTTGTTTCTGTCAGACTTGAAGCTCGATGATTTACAGGCGCGTGACGCTTTCTGTGGATCTGGAAAAGTCAATAATCTCCAAAAATTTGTCCAATTTGTCAAACTTTATTTCTCCTTTCTGTCACATTTTTTAAAGAAAGTTTGATTTAATTAAAAATCTTCAAATGATTCAACATTTATTTCTTTGAATTTCTCTTATTTAATTTACTTTGTATTGACTAAAATCATTCTTTATTAACACATTATTAATATATTTTTTATTTTATTGTTCCTTTTTGAAATGTAAAGTTATTTTATCAAAAATGAAACAAAACCATCTATGATTTCACTAATGTGTGACACATTTGTTATTTTCCATCTTTTAAAAAAATCTTTTAATCCTTAATTTAATTACATAATTTATCTCAAAGTTTTATAAAACAAATAATTATCTGTATGATACCTAACTATCACAGAGAAAGTCATCTTTAGAGGAGCTCAAATGAGTTTAATCAGAAATGATCTTTGTTGACTCATTCTTTTTAACATAATAACACTGGATTTAATTTTTTCAATCCAAACTGACTCCAGTTTTGGAGCTATCCAGCAGCGGGCGCTCTCCATGGTGCTGAAACCATCCGTCCAACGTCCTTTGTTTTAAGGGGGAAACTCAATTCTTAATTTTCATTCATAAAACTCCAATAAAAATTGTATTTTGGGGTATTTTTACATTTTTTTTTACTTTGAGGACATATTTAAAGATAATTAAGCTTAAAATTGCTTAATTTCCTTTATTCTAGTCGTTGTGAATCAGGAGCAGACAAAAAAGTACAGTTTAAAAAAACCTCAAACTTTATTTTCATTCAATTAAAAACACAAAACGTTTAACATAAACGCAAATAAAATACAGATTAAAAAGTGTTAACAAGTTAACACAGAGAAAACAAGTCATTAGGACAAAATTAACGATTCAAGAAATTAAAAAAGAGTTTATTTGTGATGCTAAAAATACACAATCTCCAAGCTCCGCCCCATTCTGATAGTAGACAAATAGATCCATGAACATCTTCGTTTTCCTGAACTGGAATCTGATCTAAACTGGAAAACTCGGATATTGATCATCAGTTTTGTTGTGTCGCTAAAGTTTGTTTGGGGTTGTGAGGGGCTGTAAGCTAGCAGGACAACATGCAAACAGAGGGATGATGGGAAATTAGTGCAGGCATTCAAGTATGTTTTTCTATTAATTGATCACTAGACAAATAATTAGTATTTTTAGAAATTACTTTATGGAACTTGTATCCTTTTATTAGCCATAATATAGGATCAATTATTTAAAAAGAAAAAAAAGGAGCCATAAGTGCACATAAAATATTCCCAGGATATGACATAACTAAAGACAATTAATTTACAAAACAAATAAAAGCTAAAAATTAAGTCAGCAAACACAATGAAGTGAAAGATTAAATTAAAAAAATTAAATACAAATAAATTAATTATTTAGAGGTCTTTTATACTAAATTAAGGCTTTTCATACTTTTACACAAGGATATATTTTATATACTTTGTTAGTAACACATCTATTAATCCAGGTGGAGCCTCAGGCCGGTTGAAGCCAGTTCGGGGGAGTTTCAAGGACATAATCAGTACTTTTCCACTAAACACAAAACTATAAATCACTTTGCTGGCTGGATCAGGGAGACAAACACTGACCAATCAGGACACAGATTTGATAAAGACGACCATTTAAGGTATTAATGACCATAGGGGGGAGGGGCTTCCTTTGTCCTGCCAGACATTGACCTGAAGCCACAAAGGCCCCGCCCCGGGGATGTGTCAGTGGAGTCCATTATACTGCTCATGGTGACGACCCAGAATACTCATTACGACTTTGATTCAACTTTTATTAAAAAGACTAAATTCTAATAGTTTTATGGTCATTTTCTGCCTCATCGACGAACACGCAGAGGTTAGCGGGTGTATCTTGTATCTTGGTGAGAGAGATATAGTATTACCTTTCCATCAAACTCATTTTGACAGGTGACCTTTGACCTGCACATTCCAAAGTGATGATATAAACTTTATATAAACTTTATATCAATTTGATATAAACTTTATATCAAATTTATATCAATCAAGATTATGCAGTTTTTTTTCCCCCCAAATAAAAAAAAATGTGTCATTTTCCAGGACATAGTTTCTGCAGAGCGGCAGGAGTTCATCGGAAATTCACCTCTGAGTTGTGGGCGGGACTGTTGGCATGGAGGAAGCCTTTCCTCACTTCCCATCATCCCTCTTTTTCCAGTTTTTTCCGCTAGCTTACAGCCGCTCACGCTCCACCTTGACATCAGCGGTGCATCAATAATAATGTAGAGTTTAGAGAACAGATGCTCGGATGAGGAAGACGTACATGGATCTAGTTGGAATGGGAGCCTGTGGCCTGTCGAGAGTAACACCTACGTCACCGCTACAGGTGTTTTCCAATTACATTTTTTTGTCTGCTCCTAATTCCCAATGATTTGAACAAAGAAATACTCAGAAATGCAATTTATAGCATGTTTTTTTGTTTTTTTCTCATAATTGAGGACATAAACGAAGATTAAAATAGCATTTTAAGACTATTTTAAAAGTTTTATTTTGCTGATTTTATGGTATGGTGTTTATTAATTTAATTTCGAGTTTAAATATAATGTGATTCAATTTATCCAAAGAATTTGAAACGTTTTTTCTTTTCTATAAACTTTATTTTTGTTTCTGTAGTGATTTTATTCCATACCTGACCGCATGGTGGCGCTTCTGAGCCAACATTATGTAGTTCAGGTTGAAAATATGAACATCACCAATTTAAATAGTAATTTAATAATTGTATTGTGTTTAGTCGTTCAAAATTTGGTCCAATTTATGTCCTATGGAGGAAAAGTTTCATTAAAAGACTCATTGTTAATTTTAAATAAAGATATATATTTTTTAAAAAAAGTAGCACATTTATACTATAGACTTATTTGCTTTTTATTTCTATCTGAGAAGAGTTCCAAACTAGGAGTGGATAGTAAATCAAAGCGCCATCTTTAAACCCCGATCTGAATCCAGGCGGACTAATCGATCGTCGATCGTCGGCAGTCCCGACCAGCAGCTGGGTCTCCGGGAGCACCTCGACCGGTCCGGGAGCTCTGTAGCCCCGCAGCGTCCCGCCATGACAGCTCCGAGCGCCACGGTCGACAGTTCGGACATGTTTCACCGAGCGAAGCAGCGGACTTTCCGCGGGTTTTCCGGAGGTAACCACTTTAGAAGCTTTTAGCACTTTGAGCTGTTTAAGCTAGCCCGGCTAGCTGTTTGGCTAACGCAGCGGTTGACAGTTACACAAGTTGCTGCTGTCAGTGGATGGCACGCGCCACTTTGACAGCCTTTATAGATACTTACATGTATAAAAAACAAACTTTAAAAAACGTCAGTTTGTGTTATAAATATTTATAACTTCGCTTTGTTATTGTAATAAATACACTTGATGCTAAAAACACTTTTTTATGTGTCGTCATGAATGAAAATTGAAGTTTTCTATACATTTTAATTATTTTGAGATTTTTTTCCGAACTGGAACTTTAACTTATGAAAGTTTATTAAAAGTAGTTTCTGTCAGTTAGATTGAGCTTGAGCCCCTAAAGTAGTAAAATCTGTAAAGTAATAACACTTTTACTCCTATTGTCAGTTTGGGGTTTTAGCACCTCCTACTGGACAGCATCAGTATTGCAGCACGTGCCTGTAACAACAATGTCAAATTGAAGTAAAAATAAGACAAAAATGCACAAAACATTAGTCTAATTAACATTTTTTTTAACATGTTATACTTTAAACTTAAAAATAATCTCTATTATACATTTTTACTTTTAATGTATTTGGATTCTTAAATCTAAAACTGACTTGCATTATAGTCTATTTGCCTTTATGTGATAAAATTATAAATGTAGCACTGATTGTAGGGTTTTTAATCAGTGTAAGGACCCTTATCCATAGGTGGAAGCTTCATTCGTGCCTAATGTTGGGTAAAATTGTGCTAAAAACGTATCTTTTTTATTTTTATTTTGACTGTGTTTATGTTCAGTGTAAATGATTTTATAGAAATACTTTTCCAAAGAAAATTTTAAATAAATCAGCTTTGAAGTATTTTTTTCCTCCTAAAGAGTGGAGTTTTAAATTAAAATCCGAGCAGGGTGAATTTAGATTGAAAGTCAAGATGAGGGGGATAATCCTAAAAGACGAATGTCTTTCCTCTCATAATTTCATAAATGTCAATTTCACAAAAAGGATCTTTGTAAAGCTTTTTATTAATCACTCCCAGGAGTGATATGTCCTTTATTTCCATCTTTGCTCAACTTTCTCTGGAGGACTGAATTATCATAAAGTCATTTGGGAGCGGTACACGGGGAGCATATTAAACACGATGGGTGTTGAGAAGCTCCTGGCCCCCGCTGGGTGCGAGTGAGGGGAATTGTTCTGGATGCCGGGTCGAGTGCCGCTTCATCCTAGGAGCCAGAACTTTTCGGAGCGGCTGTATGAAGTCGCTCTTCACTTTTAAAAATACAAATTTAAAGAGCTTTTCTTCTGTCGAGCATTTTCTTTTATTCCCATCTGCCAAACTCTACTGAGAGTGAGTTCTAACATGGAGAACAGGAGCTTTCTCCCTTTTTCATGAATATTTGACAGTGATTAGATTGTAAGACTCTTTTTTTTCGTTGCGTAATGCAGTGATTATGTAAACGTCCGGTGTTCAACTTTTACTTTTAAGGATAATCTGCAAATAACTCACCTGCCCCCCATCTCTGATCTTGAATCCCCGTCTTTTATCGCAGTCCTTTCATCTTAATGAAGTGTTGTGGGGATTTGAAGGACGGGTATCCAGGGGTTTGTGCGTGGAGTCATCCAGCAGGCCTTGAAAGACTAATGCTGTGATGTCACCTAATCCCTAAAGCTTTTAGGCTAACGCGTCTTTACTATGTGCTGTTTGGTGTGGAAGCAAAAAAAAAAGATGGAGAAAAAAAAAAGTCAGATCATGGAGCTCCTCTTTATCTGTCAGCTGCTCTCTACAGCGAATGTGTTTCTCCTGTGTTTTCATGTCCTACATCCATGGTCTTCACCTAGACTAGGGGGCCCCAAACTTTTTTTCGTGAGGGCCACATAGCTGTTTTCTTCTGTTATGGGGGACCGGGGTGTAACAATCACAGCCTAAATGTAAAGATTTATGGTTTTCCAGAAAGCCACGCATTGCCACATTTTAAATAATTCCTTTCTGTAATTGTCACAGATAAAACATTTTAAAAACTAGAAATATAGCATTACCTGCAATAGGTTAACAGCTTAAGATGCTTAAATTGATTGCTAACAACACAGAAGCTGATAGCTAGCTAAAATGTTAGTAAAGTACCAAATTAGCCAAAAAAATGGAGAAAAAAAATCTAAATTAACTAAAAAAGCTAGCATGTAGCTGAAATATTAGCTAAATGCTAAATTAGCCTAAAAAACTGGAAAAATGTCTAATTTAGTCAAAACAGCTAGCATAAATCGAAAATATTAGCTAATCTGCAAATTAGCCTAAAAAAACAAACAAAAAAATCTAAATTAGCCAAAACAGCTACAATATTAGCTAAATGCTAAATTAGCCTAAAAAACTGGAAAAATGTCTAATCTAGCCAAAACAGCTACAATATTAGCTAAATGCTAAATTAGCCTAAAATCTAATCTAGCCAAAACAGCTAGCATGTACTGTAGCTGAAGTATTAGCTAAATGCCAAATTAGCCTACAAACAAAGCAAAAAATATCTAAACTTCAAAAGAGTCTAAAAAAACAAAACAAAACAAAATTAGCCATAACAGCAAGCGTGTAAATATTAGCTAAACTCCAAAACAGCCTAAAAAAACCTAAATTAGCCAAAACAGCTAGCATGTTGCTAAAATATTAGCAAAACTCCAAAATAGCCTAAAAAATCTTAGTAAATGCCAAAATAGTCCAAAAACCCAGCAAAATGCCAGTTTGTTAATCTTTTAAAACTGTAACTTTTTATTATAATTCTGAATAATAAAAACATATTTTTGCTCTTCATTGTTACATTTGGTCAAACTTGGTACATTTGGACTGGATTCTGGTTTTGTTCCAGATCTAGGCTCCTTACTCCCACATTTGTTGTTGTAGATGCAGAGCACCAGTGGAACGGACCCTTTTACTTCATCCAGGCTGCAGACCCTCAGCTCGGGCTGATGAAGGCTTGGAAGGACGGCAACTGCGACGGCGGCGGCGATGAGTGGACGGAGGAGGTGGAGCTCACGAAGCAGGCGGTGGAAGCCACGAACCGCCTCCGACCCCGGCCCAGGTTCATGGTGCTGTGTGGTGACCTCGTCCACTCCATGCCAGGTAGACCTCCAAACTTTATCTCTGCAACAGAAGCTTTCATTGTTGATCACGAATGACTCCACATTCTGACTGACTGAACACACCTGATCAGGTAATCAGCTTTTTGGTCTAAAATGGATCAAAGTCATTTTTATATTTTTACAGACTAAAAAAATTAGATTTGACTTGAAATACTTCAATGAGAAGATGATTCAATTTTCACTTTTTGAAAAAACTTTTCCCGTATCCTTAAAAATATTGACTGTTTCTGAGAACTGGACTGAGTGACTCCTCCCCCCTGGGGTTCCAAACAGGAAGTGGCTCCAAGAAGCCAAAATCTCATTGATTTATATAGAGAAACAAACAGCTGGTAGTCATTCTACCTGATAGAATGACCATTCTTGCTCTATTTTTAACGTGTTCCTAATTTTTTCCCACATTTGTTTTATTTATTTCAAGTTATAAACTGACCAATAAGATGCCTCAATAAAAGTGGGCGGAGCCTGCTGGCCCCCACGTCCAACTTTCAAAACGTTTGACAGATTTTGTGTAGCCCGCTTTCTAGTGGCAGGGATTTTGGACAAGCTCACTCCTGATTGGCCAGAGTGGTTGCCATAGAAACCGGCGGACCAATCACTGCTTATGGACTGGCTCCAACAGAAAGAAAATGGCAGCTGAATTGACTTAATTCGGCTGGATTTTCGATGGGTGATGTCACACTCACTTGGTCCAGCTCTTATATACAGTCAGTGGTTCAAATTAATACCCCTCCACCTCCGTGTTTGTCAGTGTTGTGGCGCTCTGTGCATCACAATCATTTTAATCGCTGATTTAAATTATATATTTAGATTATGTTTATTATTTTATGAAGTGAAGCAAATTCATTTTAGATCAGAACTACAATAGGGGTCTTTCATTAAATTTTTATTAAATATAAAAAATGTAATTAAACGAAAAATATACGACTTTTTTGTGAACATGAAACTTTTCTGTTTGGATTCTAGGAATCTAGTTTGTGAAAATCTCTCCTTTTCAGCACCAGCTGAGCATCATCAGCTAATAAATCTGATCCTTCAGATTTTCAGCGTTTCTGACTGAAAACAGACTAATCTGCTGTTTTTATTCTCTCTAGCTGTTAGCAGTGGACATGCTGTGTAATTTCAAGTCTCCCCGTGAGATACGGCTGTCGTTCGTAAGCCGTCAGCAGGATTAATTATTTTGAAACTCTGTGTAGCAGGTGGAGGAGATTTGAAGGGATCTGAAAAATTAATGCATGCATGCATTTCCATCAGCTGTAAACGCATTTGTGCAGAGGAGGGAACGCACCTGCACCGCAAACGTGTGACTTCTCATTGTGAAGAGGAGGAGAGTTAAATATTTAAACTTTCCTCGGTTATCTAAGAGTTCGTACTAAGACTGAGTGCACATTTGTCATCTCTGAATCTTTTTGGATGTTTTCTAGAAAAAACTATCGTCTGTGTAATGAAGTGAGCTGAAATAAATGATCCCACAGAAGCAGCAGATCATCAGATGATGAAATCTTAGCAGTAAACTCTTAATGGAAGTGGCAGAACTTCACGTCACGCTCGTGTCTGTGTGCTCCGTGAACTGTTTGTGCTTCTTAAGAAGTCTTTTGTTAGTGACCCACTGCTAATTAGCTCTTCAGAGGTTGTTTGGTCTTTATTGAAAACAGCTTAAAGTGTCTTCCTCCATGGAGGTTATTGACAGAAGAGGTCAGCTCCATCACTGCTCAAATATTTCACCAGAAAGTCTTCAAAATCTCTTATTTTCTATTCTTTTATTCATAGTTTTGGCAAAATATGGAACAATTGTTCTTGTTTTTGTCTTTTAAATGTTCACAGAACATTTATAAAGATGTATTTCTAGCTTCATTTCATTATTTTTTATTGTAATTTCGAATAAAATGATGTAAACTCTTTAAAATCAGTGAGGCTTAAACACTAAATGAATGAAATGAATGAATGAAATGGTTTATTTCAAGCAATCAGGTCATAATACATGAAATAACGTATCACTTAATGAATCACAAGTAGATCATTTGAAAATGAGTGGAAGGAAACGAACTTATATAATCCCACCCCGACTCAACCATTATCTCTACATGAATTATCAATATCCAGTTCAGGACTTAATATCAAATATTGATAGATTCAGGCTATTAAGGATCATTATTATCATTGATGTAAATTGGAATAAATCTCGGACAAATCATTTGTATTAATCAGCGACAATAATCTAATAATCAGTAACAAAACAGGAATTTTTCAACCGTAAAATTGTGAGATTTGGCAATTTCCACGTTTTCCCACAATTTGGGGAAAAACTAAATTTCTCTTCAAGTGAACTTCACAAAATGTCACAAACATGTCCCCCCCCCCCGCTCAAGTCTATAAACATCTCAGAAATTCCGTTAACCTTTGACCTCTAGAAGGGGCCGCCATCTTGAATTTTACAAAAAATCCTCCCTAGTACCAGCTATAAATTTAAACTGCACCTCTAGGAATTTTTATTGATCGTCTCCTAACTTCTCAAACATGATTATGAAACAAATTGTGGAAAAAATGTTGGAATTAAACGTTGTAGATTTTGTGGCGAGATCTCGCCAAAGTGACGTTCTCCTATTTCTCACACATTTGCACATATCCATGAATCCCAGGCTAGAGCTGAACAAAATCACAACACAGGATATGAAAATGTTAGGAATGTGGGCGTGGTTAGCAAATAACCTCTGTTGCTAAGGAAATCCAAAAGTTTACTTTTGGAGATTCTTCTGAAACTCACGCCGATCTGTTCGGTATCCCTAGGCAACCAAAACTTAAAATGGTTGCTATGGAGATAAAACCTACAGAAAACCTGGCATTTTGAGAAAAAAAAAGTGTTCTTTACTTTAATTTGTTACATGTAACTCTGACCAGCCTGACACGGGGAGAAGGAAGGAGTCAACGGGTCGTAGCCGCTGGTAAGCAAGTGAGGCCTAGTTAAAGTTGGGCGGCGAGGGCGGCGAGGGCGGTGATGGCGTGTAGATGTGGGTGGCGAGGGCAGGTAGCGGCTGCCAAATAACGCTGCTTTAATTTTCCTTGTTTTTGTCATCCTAAAGGCCAAGTGTAAACTTGAAATGAAATGTATTCAATTCACAAATAAAATTGCAATAATAAAAGTAATAAAACCAGCAAATCTTAAGTGTATAGAATCAATATAACCTCCAGTGACCCTCCCCTGAAACAAATCCAGAAGATCCAGTCGGATGATTGTGTGTTTGTAATCAGTATGTCCGTCAGGTGTGAGTAAACAAGAGAACATTCTGGGGTAAAGTTTCCTCTCTGAGGGAAGTCTGTAGGATTTCTGGCGAAGAGGATGAAGTACGGCTGGTTTATGTTAATTAACGTATCTGCACATAATCAATGAGAGTCTAATCTAATGAATGCACTTTGCAGAGACAAGGAAGCCTTGAGATGCTGCAGCCGTATTATCTCGAGCTGGAGCTGGTTTGAACATTCGCCTCTGGCGTTCCATTAGCCTTTTTCCCAGCCAGAGTCTGCAAGCAGCATTTCCCCACATGACTTCAACTGATATTTATCTATGAAAAGCAAAGGGCCTTTGGCTGTTCTCAGACTGATGCAGATGAAATTTTAGTTATCGATCGGACGGCTCTACATATCCATGTGCATCTCTGCATGCGGGATGCTTGTGTTTTATTAGGTGCTGCAGTCGCTGTTCTGCTGGAGACTAAAAAGCTGCTCGAGTTGTAAAGTCTAGTTGTAAACAACAGACTCCCTGTGACAGCATGCATTATTTATCTCCAGAAAGACACCGGTTTCCTTCAGGTTATTTACAGGTAGATGAGCTTTTAAAACATTTTTTCCCTCTTCTACCATAGAAATGGGGAAAAAATTCTTTTAGATTTGAATATAGTGGCAGGTTTTTCCAGTAATAATAGTCAGAACTGTTGGGGAACCCTCACACCAAGAAAATCTGTGCATTCAAGTTAAAAAAAATAAAAATATATATAGCTGAAATCGCCAAAGCTAATTACTGAAAATGCTAAAGCTAATAGCTAGCTAAAATATTAGTTAAAATACCCAAAGTACCCTAAAAAGCCTAAATTAGCCAAAACAGCTAGCGTGTAAATATTAGACTAACTCCAAAACAGCCTAAAAAAAATAAATTAAAAAAATAAACAAATAAATGAAAAAGCCTAAATTATCTAAAATAAATAAATTATCTAAAGTAAATATTAGCCTAACTCCAAAACAGCCTAAAAAAATAAATTAAAAAAATAAACAAATAAATAAAAAAGCCTAAATTATCTAAAATAAATAAATTATCTAAAGTAAATATTAGACTAACTCCAAAACGGCCTAAAAACCTAACAAAACAAAACAAAAAAATCTAAATTAGCTAAAACAGCTAGCATGTAGCTGAAATATTAGCTAAAATGCCAAAATAATCCAAAAAGACAGCAGAATGCCATTATAACTTTTAACTTTACTACACTCTGACTCCATATATTATAAAGTAATATCGACTATTAAACTAGTCGACTAATTGTGGCAGTCTTACTATTAGAAGAATGTGTTGCCCAATATTAACAACTTAAATCTAACTTTTAAAACGGACAAGTTAATGTATTAAAGAAAAATATTTAAAAAAAAAACTCAAATTTCCATTTTATTTACCAAGAAACAAATAAACACAAAACAAATGAAGAAAGAAGTTCACAAAAAACAAACCAATTTATTTCACTTTAGGCTCCTAAAAAAATGTTAAAAAAAACACTTTTCAGTTCTGGTTTAGAAAACACCAAGGTCCAGAGGGTTCGTTACAAAAACAGAATTTTATATTCAAACAGTTGAATCGATACCACCCTCACAGAGTTGTTGCTGCTCAGAGGTGTTTTCTGACCTGAAAACATTTGGAAAATCTGTTTTTGAAGTAATGCAGAACTATCTACTTTAGTTTTAGAAATTAATTAAAAATTAAGCAAAAACAGACTTAAAACACAAGTAATTTTCAAATATGACACAAAGAAACTCAAGTTTTGACTGCTCACCCCTTCAAAGACAAGACCCAAGTTCTCGTTCTTCTCTGAACTTCACACAAAGTGACAACAAATTCTCATTGAGGATTTTTTTTTTTTTTCATTTCATGTGTTTTGTACAAGTTGATACACCAAAGTGCTGTTGCACTGGTGGACTAGCCTTGACTTTTACTCTCAATGTTTAGTTGACTAATGATTCCAAACAGTTCTTACACATATGTTGGAAGAGAATGAACTGGTAGTGGAGGAACACGGACCGCATTTTTGGGTTGATTTGGAGCAAAACCAGTCGGCGTCAAGGGACTAAAGCCGCCCGCCGAACATGATCCCTGATCACCAAAGAGACATTAACAACTGTCTAATAATGAATTGGGGTTTGTGCCCGGTTGGATTAATGAACCCAAGATGGACATTTAGACGGAAGAGAGCTGTGAAAACAAAAAACCTGGGGCCAGTTTAGCAGGATTTGTACCGCTTTGACTCAGAAATAGCTCCTGGGCTACAGTCTAATTCATTATCAATCAATTAGGGAAACTGTTAAATCTGACCATTGTTCAGCACTAGTGCTGCCACAAATTGTTATTTTAGTAGTCGAATAATCACCGATTATTTTTTCAGATTAGTCGACTAATCGAGTCATGCATAAAGTGGATGTAAAGAACAGATCTTAACCATCATTAGATTTAAAGTAGCAAAAAACTCTAGATATTCTTACAAGCATTATCTGTGAAAACGCTGTAGTTGATATTCAGCTAAACTATTAGTTAAACACCAAATTAGCCAAAAAAAATTAAAAAAAGCCTAAGTTAGCCAAAGTAGTTAGCGTGTAGCTGGAGTATTAGCTAAACTCTAAATTAGCCTAAAAAAAACGTAATAAATGCCGAAATAGTCCATAAAGCTTGCAGAATGACAATATAACTTCCAACTTTAGTACACTCTGATTCTATATAATATAAAGTAACGACTAATCAACTATTAAATTAGACGTCAACTATTTTAAATTAAATTAATCGTGTTAGCCCTATCCAGCACTGATTTGTTCGCAGAGATTTGAAAAAAAATATTCTCTAAAATCCAACTACATCAAGAGTCGTCCACAACTGTGAAAGTGAAGGATAAAAAAAATGAATATTTTATGTAACTGTTAGAAAATCTGATTTATTTTAAATTCACAGTTAATTTTTTAAGCATTTAAAGAAGGGAAGTATTACCGAGACGTTTTTTTTTACTAAACCAGTAGTTTTCTTGAGTTTTAGCCGGAGCCAGTAAGAATTTTTGCCTCCGTTTGAAAGTTATTATTTTTTTATCTTCTGGTGAAATGGAGTGAATTTCAATGAATGACTGTGCATGCATCTCTTCATGTCCGGCAGCCTGATTTCATCCCAGGGAGGGAGCGGCTGGCGCAGCACAGTTCATGTTCAGCAAAAATAGCCCCGAGCGTCCAACCTATGCAAACTACCTTTTGCATGACAATTAGGGGCTAGCATGCCGTCCCTGCCTGGCTAGCTGGCCTAAAAGAACGGGCACCGAAAGAGAAGAGCAATTATCCGGCAAACCTGCCTTATCTCTGCATGTCCTCCATCTTTGCACTTGTTTGATTAGCGAACGATCAAAGTTTTGTTGGCCTCGGTACTGCGGGCTAAGTTAGATCTCAATCACACGATAATTAGAATCCTTTAATAAACATAGAGCACCGTGTCATGCTTTAAACGTCCTTGTTTTTAAGATTTAACTTCAGGCGAAGTATTTCATATTCAACACAGATTTGGCTGGGTTTAGTCACTGAGCAGCCTCTGCCGTCCTAATTTTGGGTCACGATTAGCAGCATTTGTCATCTGCACAGCAGTTATAAACTCTTTGTGCCGTCTCTCCTTATCATGTAAGGATCTCCAACATCTGGATGACTGCCCCATGTAAGCCCAACCATGTCCCCTCCTCCCGTTTTTCCCCACAATTTCTCCGTTTCCCACTCAGCCGTCACCTTTAGAGTTTAGAGCAGATGTATTTCACATGCAGGGGAGGGAAGCCGACTGTTGGCGCGGAGTTAAAACCCCAAGGCCTCGAGGACCTTTAAATGGTGCGTCGTCAGCCCTAGTTATTGTCAGCCCCAGTGGAGCAGGTTGTGTCTGCCATCCTCATTACTTACCACGTCCATCACGATCCTGGCAACTGGACCGCCGCATTGATTGGGAGGAAGGAAGTGATATTATAGCCAGAGCAGCTCCCCCCGTCTCTCGGCTGACATTTCCCCTTAAACTGTTTACTTACAATACAGAATAAATGGGTGGCAGCCAGGGGAAGCTCGCTGTCAGCCGCCATTGTCAATACCGCTGCCTGTTGGCGACAGGAAATTGGCAACTGTAATTCTGTTCCCACAGATTTTGCTCCTTCAGTGCTCTTTACGATCTTCAGGCTGTTCATACTTTATTGTGACATCCTGCTTCTGCCAGTCTGACAGTATACATAAACACAGTCATTTGGGGTTGTCTCCTATTGATCTGTTTGGAACATCCATGAATTTGTTAGAAAGCATCAAATGTTCTGTTTGTTCTTGTAATTATGGGTCATCACACTTTAAGCTTTGTTACCAGAGACAGCAAAACTGGAAAAATGTATTTTATTTATTAAAGAACCGCAATGGCCTTTATAGCATTACCTGCAATAATGCTAGTGTGAATGCTGTAAGATGAATTTGGCCGCTGAAGATGCTGAAGCTGAAAGCTGAACTCAATGAAGCTAATAGCTGAAAACGCTGAAGCTGATAGCCAGCTAAAATATTAGCTAAATCCTAAATTAGTCTAAAAGACTAAAATAAAATCTTAGATTAGCCAAAACAGCTAGTATGTAGCCTGACTATTAGCTAAACTCCAAAATACCCTAAAAAAAACCCCTAAATTAGCCAAAACAGCTAGCATGTTGCTAAAAAAAATGGCAAAACTCCAAAATAGACTAAAAAATCTTAGTAAATGCCAAAATAGTCCCAAAATTTAGCAGACTGTAAAGTTTTAAAAGTTCGTAAAATCGTAATTCTTTAACATAATTATGAAAAATAAAAAGGCAGGAATATTATTACAGAATAAATCAACTTAAACATTTAAATATAACTTTCAATACCTTATTTATCATAAAAAAATATTCTGTCAAAATTATACAAGTTAGAAATAAGCACAAGAACAACATTGGGCCATTAAAAATAATAAAATAAAATGGCCCCCAGGCCTTGACTTTGACACGACTTGATGAGTTGATTGTATCCAACATTTCAGTAGTTCTGTATTTTTTTTTTTTAGATTCTGTTTGTATATATACCGTATAACTTCTATCAGTTGTCCCGGTGCTTATTCCAAAACGGTCTCAGCTGGCCTGGCTTTTATTAGAGACAAGACTCTATTAGAGACCGACCTTTATTCCATCACAGACATTTTGCGGTAAAATACGGTCAAGAAATCCAGACACCACTAGGTAAAAAATTTCAGGATTTATTGAAACGATGAGAACATTGCATTATGTTCTGATTAGCACTGGCTGTGAACATTTCTTTTTTTTTCCTTGAAGTATCATCAATCTCCATATCAAAAATCCTCGTTGCTTTTATGTAATTCGTTTTCGCGGAGACGTGCAGACCTTTCCGTTTTGCTCAATTATCCATCCATCCATTTTTTCTGACCGCTTTGTCCCTTTCGGGGTCGCGGGGGTGCTGGAGCCTATCCCGGCTACTGAAGGGCGAAGGCGGGGTACACCCTGGACAGGTCGCCAGTCTGTTGCAGGGCCTCAATCACACACCCATTCACTCTCACATGCACACCTAGGGGCAATTTAGAGTCACCAATTAACCTATGAAGCATGTTTTTGGACGGTGGGAAGAAGCCGGAGTCCCCGGTGAAAACCCACGCATGCACGGGGAGAACATGCAAACTCCACACAGAAAGGTCCCAAATCTCGCGGTGAGGAAAGAGTGCTAACTACTGCGCCACCGTGCAGCCCTCAATAATCCATGTTCTTCTAATTTGTCACTCTCTTTCTTTGCACCTCCACCACACAGTTGTTTTCTTGTTTCTCTAGCCAACCTTCTAGTATTACCTGTCTGCTTGCGCCATTCTCAGATATAGGATCCGCCCAAAATGTCGTGCAGATTCCTCACCAAAATGTTCTTTGGTGTATGCCACCGCACAAACAATAACATCACAAATACCACTGTCCAGTGATGCCAGATTGGGCAGTTTACTCAAATATTAGCGCTGGTCTAAAGAGGTTAGACAAAGGTAAGTGATCCGTTTTCTGGATCTGTTTGCTCCACCATCGTGTTTTCTAATCACTTAGAATAAGTTCAGGTTAAGCGGTGTGATATCCACGCGATCGTACAACCTTCAACCTTTCAATCCAGTTTGATGTCATGAACTTGTGTCACATTTCCCACCACTGGGACGATTTCTTTGCGACCCGAGCGATAACAAATCGATCAGAAGTATAAACCAGCCATAAGGCGTTCATTTGGAGCAACTTCACTAAAGGGTCTCGGATCAAAGGGAAATTGTGAAGAACATTTGAGCTGCATGGATGACACACCAGCAGGCCACTGATGGATCGAACCTTCCTCCATTACAATCCTCTGGTTCATTTCCAACCAGAGGCGACCCCCGGAGAGCCACTTTCCTCCTCTCAAGGACTTCTTTTGCTGTTTCTCCTCCCGTCTATGTTTGTCTTTTATTCTTTCAAAGCTGATGCGTGAAGAGGATAAAATACGGGGGGGGGATGGATGGATGAGAGAGGTAAAAGTGCAAGATGATTAGATTTGAGAAACATGCTGGACTTTACACTCTACTAATGAGCACTACAGACGGATGGAGATGTTTCTCACGGGGGGGTTGTGAAGGATGTTACCTGTAATCCAGAGGAGACGTACTTTATTACAGCTTCTCATGTGTACAGCTGTGAGGGGATGGAAAGGTTACCGCGGACCTCCCTTCCCCATCTCCTGATAAATTGCCCGTGAGTGCAGATAAAGTGGTCTCTCAGTGGGAAGCAAAGGAGAGAAGAGTTGATTGTTCCGGCGTTCTTCCTTAAGGAATGTGGTTTTTAGGACACTGAGGGTTTTTACGGTCCTTGATGAATCGGAGAGGGTTTTATTCTTGTTTGTCTAAAGGTAGTTTCAGCTCTAATAGGTTTCTGTGGGGTTTAGCCCACGAGGAGTGTTAACATCAGACGTGTAGAAGTGTCTCTGTTTGCTCTCCTGTTGAGACCCAGGAGAAGCATGTATGGATCTAATAATAATGCCGGCACATCTTGGGTGTATTTTCATTAGCTTTGACTCAGTAATGCTCTCCTCCAGCTGAAAGGCATTTCCACTCCATGACCTATAGCTTTAACTTTTAGTGCCTCCTCACTTGTAGTACCAACCGAGCAATTTACGGGCACTGATGGGAGGAGCGGTGGCCTGGGCTGAAACGGTGTAAGACAGCAGTAGGTTAGCGTTTGGCCCTCTTTGTTACAAAGAGCCCGCCCACATTAAGGGGGTTCTCCAGAGTAATGGAAAAACGAACGAAGCCGAGCCGAACACCAGCAAGGCGAGGAGAGTTAAAGCCAAATGGCTAATGGAAATGCGGCTCTTGTTACTTGAAGTCTGAAACCTGTTATCAGAGAAAATTGGCTCTAAGCTTGACAGTAATTGTGTTCCTAGACTAAGTCACAGCAATCATCACGTTCTGACTCACATCAACTAAATCTATACCTTTTCCTGACTGGATTGAAGCTATTTTGAAAAGAGAAATGGTGGCGTAAATATTTGAACAAATTATAATTCAAGCAAAGCATTAAAATAGACATTTTTAGAAATTTCCTCAATAATGCAGTTTGAGTCTAATGAGATACAATCTCTAAGATATCAGATTTATGAAGTGTTGAGTATTTTTCTGGGTCTAAAATGGTACTAGGAGGCCATCAGTGCTGTTCACCTGATAAGTGTGCACTCCTTGCCTGCAGCCTGAAAAGTTACCTGCGATAATAGAAGTGTAGATACTTTTTACTGAAAGTAGTTACTGAAGGTGCTAAAACTTTTTGCAAAATGGTAAATTTGCTAAAAGACTGGAAATACTATGAAAGAGAGCTGAAGTTGACCCAAATCTCTGAAAGAAAATTTGTAAAATTGCTTAAGAATCCCTAATACATGCCTATTTTGCAAAAATATTTATTATGTTGCTTAAATATTAGCTACAGATGTGGACAAAAGTGTTGGTACCCCTCAGTTAAAGAAGGACAAACCCACAATTCTCACTGAAATCACTCAAAACTTCCAAAAGTAACAATAAATTAAACACCTGTGATGTCAATTAAAGGACACACCTGAGTTAATCATGTCACTCTGGTCAGATAGTTTTCAATCTTTTATTGAGGTAGCATCATTTTTGTCCAGGCCTGTTTCATTAGTTTGTTTTTATAAATATTTATGTTAATCAACAATTCAAAAGTGATGGCTGATTTTGATTGTTTCATTTTCCAAAAAAAATATTTATTGTTACTTTTGTAAGTTTCAAGTGATTTCAGTGAGAATTGTGGGTTTGTCCTTCTTTAACTGAGGGGTACCAACACTTTTGTCCACCACTGTAAACTCCAAATTAGCATAAAAACCTTAGTAGATGCTGAATTAGCCAAAAAAGTTACCACAATGCAAATAATAGCTAAAATCCAAAAATAACCTAAAATTCCTCAGTAAACTAAATTAGCCAAAAATGTTAGCATTTTGCCAAAATATTAGCTAAACTCAATATTACCATATAAAAAACCTTAGTAATTTAGTCACTAAATTTCATGGGAAAAGGTCCCATTTTCACTATGTTGTAGCATGTTTATTAATTTTGTAATGTTAAAGAAAAATCTACTTACACATTTTTAAACAAATCTTGACACATTTTGAAGTAATGACCAAATCTGCAGCATTTTTATCCAAATTAATGATCTCTGAACTGGAGTAGGTCAGAGGTCACCTAAACTTATCTAAGGTTTATGTATCATGAACATACTTTTAAGACATTTTAATTTTTAAATCTATGTAAATGTTAGTGTAATAAAAAAAAAGCAACAGAATAAAATAGAATTTTAGACGCAGCTCACAAGTCAGTTGTGTTATTGGAAGAGACCTTGTGTGGTGAGCAGGTTGGTGACCCCTGGTCTAGTGGAAGCTAAGATCTGGGTCCAAACCCTTCAGGATGGACTCAGCAGCTCTACCTCAGAGCCACAACCGCCTCACTATATCGACCTTATAGTTCAAGTATTGTATATTTGAACAAACTGGTTCTGATCGGGTTGAATTGTATTTAATACTAGAACTTTTTACAGAACTTTGACTTCGGAATTGAATAAATTAACGCTTTTCTAGTAACGTTTTTGGCATATTGTTTTCAAATGTCTTCCATTTGAATATTTATAATACAGTTCATGATCATTTATGTATTTATTCAGTGGTTCAGCTAATAAAGATCATATTATCAAACAGCCCCAGATTCACTTGGCTTCATGAGGTTTCTTTTAATTGACACAACATGCATAATTTTCGTTCTACGTTCATCCTTTGCTTGTAAATAATAATGGTTGTGAGCTCATTGTGTCATTGAGCTGGCTAAGCTTCAAAATGAATCGGTTGTTGTTGGCGATGCTTTACTCTGCCTGGTGGTTTTAGGTCATTTATAAATCCTGAAGGAAAAAAACAACTAGGTTTTGAAATCTAGGTAACACCTGCAGACCCGCTAACACACTTTGTGGTTATTCCTCACCGCGGAGGCCTCCTCGCTTTAAAAAAAACACTAGTTTAAGTCCTGAAAATAAATGTGACAGTGAGACCCCACTCTCTGAGGAGTTTATCCACTCTTGACAGCCGGTCTTAAAAGGGTATTGAGAGTGCTTACACTGTTGGAAAAGCGAAACTAGAAGCTGCTGAAGTTGCCTGTCAGGGTTTGTGAATTGGTGTTGTGGTCTCATTAAATGAACTAGACCTTTCATTCAGATCCCCGGGGAGAGCAGAGTGCCGGTGAGTTTGTGTTTTGGAAGTCCTGCCGTCTGTATTCATCTTTCTGCTTTTCAAACAGAAATAAAAAATATGAAAAGAGGTGCTTTTGATGTTTATGAGTTTGCTTGTTATTCCTAATTATCTCCGTAAATAGAAAAACATTATATAGATACTGTGTTTACAGAAAACACCAATCATATTATATTTCCTATATTAACAAAGACTGAAAATACATTATTTTCAGTTTTCTGGATAAATAAATTCAAAATATATATATAAAAAAAAGACATTTTGATCATTTTAACTTTAAAATATAAATTTCTTACTTGCATACAAGCAGATCATGTTCAGTAAATGGAGCCAAAACACTGTTAGGCTCCCTCTCAAACCATATTTTTCTATCTTCTTTTGCTCATTTGGGACTGGTGGATCTCAGGGCAGCAGTCTAAGCAGAGATTCCCAGACCTCCCTCACCCGGCCACTTCCTCTAGTTCCTCTGGGGGGGGTCTCCTCTCCCAGGCATTCCCAGGACACGCCACAGAGACTTAGTGTCTGTGGCGTGTCCTGGGTCTTCTCCGGGGCGTGTGCTCAGTGGAAAATCTCACCAGGGAGGCGTCCAGGACTAAAGTTGTTTGGAATACATCACTGGTCAGCAGAATGCCAGATTCTCTTTTGGGTTTCACAGATTCCCAACCAGTTAGCAGTCCATCACATCTTTGCAGTTTCTTACTCACAGTTTTACTCCAGACAAACAGATTGATTAACGTCTTAATTTTCTTCGTCTGAGTTTCTATATGGCCCAAAACTGTACAGCTGGAGAGGTCTGATATTGCTTGTTGTTTTGTTTGGCTAAGCTAATATCCGCTCTGGCTTGTGAGGTGCTATAAGCTAGAGGGAGAGAGTGTTAAGAAATGGCTGATGAGATATTGGCGGAACTAACTTCCACGCCAACAGTCCCGCCCACAACCCAGAGATGAATTTCTAATCTTCTGCTCTGCACATAATATGTCGTAAAAAACAACACAGACCTTTTGAGTTTAACTAAAAAAAACTGCATGATTATAATTAAAAGACTACTGGGAACAATTTTACTGTAGAAAAAATATATTAAAACTTGCATTTGCAAAATGAGCATTTCTGCAGACTTTTAATTGGAAGTGGTCACTTGAACACGTGTTTTTGTGAAATAGCATTAAAGGTTTTTGGTGTAGTTTATTGGCATAGAAAGGAAAAATGATCCCTTGAACAAAAATGAAAATATTTACTCATTGGTAAATACCGCTTCTCTGTAAAGAAACATTCCTGTTTTTTGTGCATGGATTTAGGCAGCAGTGCACTTTGTTTTGTTTACCTCAGAGGAAATGGAACTTGCCGGAACGGAGGGGCATCTGGTTGCTCTGGCAAGCTTTGAGAAGCAGTTGGCTTTTTTTATTCCCCCTCGAGTTTGCTTTCACGTTGTCCTCCAAGTCCATTTCTGCTGGTTTTTTTCTCTTTGTTTTCACTCCTCGTCACCGCGGTTCAGCGCGTCTGAAAAAGGCTTTTAAACACAGGTGGGATTTGGACGAGGATCGGTTTGGAGGTTCGTTGTGCTGGCGCCTGATTGATGGTTTTGCCCCGTTAGCAGATGGCTGTGGTTGAGGGCAGGCAGCTGTCGCTGTGAGGAAGCAGACGGTGTCGCAGCATCCCTGCGCCTGCCTGTGACCATCCGTCTCATGTTTGGATTCCCATATATTTATCTAAAGAACGTGAAGCTCTTCGCTGCACTTTTGTGCATCCGAGGCTCGTTTTGACGCTCCGTTTGCCGACTCGGGTCGCGCTCCAACTTTCGTGGTTTGCATCTAATGAGTTGTAGTGGAAGCGAAAACATTGTTGGGCTTTAAATCTTTCAAACAAGTCAGACTGATGGATGGTGGTGGTTCTTAGCTTAAATACACAACAAGATAGATGCATATCCTGAGGCAATCTGGGCAGACACGGGCTATCATCGGATGATTTATCCCTTCAGGCAAAAGCCAACGTTTTAGTCTCCGCTGTTTAACCAGCATTTATCAAGATCACCGCCGTACAGGACGAAATACTTCACAAAAACTAACGTTACTCTTAAAACATATCTCAGTATTGACATTTTCTCACGATTTTCACTGATGAGTTAACGTGTAATGGTTGCAAATGGAAAATATCCAGATACTACACAACTGATTAAGTACTTTCTAGTTCACAGTAATATTTCAGGTGCAAAGCTTTGGCACGCTTAACCAGTGAAGTAATGAAGACATTTCTGCTTTGATGCATTGATTTTCATCAACTATTTATCGTTTTTTTTTACTTTAGGAACGTTCACTTGAAGAACTACACGTAGACGCTACAAAAGATGTGCAAACAAATAGAAGTCATAGAGTTAACTATTCTAAAAGCTGAGAAGCTTTTCTTCACATGGGCTCTGAAGCACGGACCTTTACATTTAAATGTAAGTAATGACTTTTTGTTGTAGAATGACCTTTTTAAAGCTATAAAATCGCGGTTGTTGTATATATTCAAGCGCTGGAAGCTCCGCGCTAACGCTAGCGGACAGGCGATGATTGGTGACGTCATTGAACAAAAAATGAAGTCCGAAATATGAGACACTATTTTTTTCATAACTCTCCGTTTGGAGGGATAAATAATTAAAAGTGTTGTCTGTTGCCACATGTTGTGACAAATTAAAATAAACTTGTTTAATTCTTGAAATGATAGTCTAAAACCGTCTGCCTGCTGCCCCCTACAGGTTGAAACGAGGTATTACAGTTTAATTTTGTGATACGTCAACTGGAGGGATTCCCAGAAGTTTCACGTCATAATGCTCTGTAGCTCCAGAATAAAAGCCCCGCCCATCTTTGATTCTGTAACGTCGGCCGTTAGCGTGTTAGCGTTAGCATGGCCAGTAGCTGGGTTTCCCAATTGTCAAGTGGACTTGGAAGTTACAGAACATTGGTTTAGTGCAATTGGTATTGAATCCAGAGAACTCCGTCCTGGTGATGGATTTGCAATTAATAAATTAATATTTCACCTGGGATTGTTAGCTTAATGCGTTAGCATTTGTTAGCTTATGATGCTAGCGTTATTTTACCACTCAGACACGGTCTGAACCATCAGCCTCTGGGTAAGGTGGTGAAGAAAAATCTCCAACCTCCACGGAAAGTTCTGTGGTGAAACTGGCAACACTTCACTCTCCATACTGAAGACGTTACCTCAAGAAAACCTCACTGTCAATCACTGATCCAAAGCACACCTCCCCCACTCAGCCCGCCCTCTTTTCTTTTACTGTATTTTCAAATCTGGACTGAGTAAAGTCGGCCTCCAACTGTCCTGTTGTGTCACACTTTAAAAGATCAATGGAACCATTTTACAACAGATAACAAGATGATCGGAGTCGGTCTTTAACCTTTCTAAACAAATGAGACGTATCAGTATCCAAACATTCCTTTCAAGAGAGGATCAGTGAAGTCAATAAATAAAAGTTCAGCTCTTCTTTGATTTGTGTATTCTTTGACACTGTCTCCAACTTATCTCACCCTTCCTCCAAGTTTTCCCCTCCTCCCTGGGATTGAGTTCAGTCCAGAATGATCCATAGCTCCATGTTTCTCTGCATTCGCTCCGTGTCCGATATTCCTGTAAGCCTGTTTTTCTTAGCTAATAAATGAAGACAGTTTAAAATAGCCGTCCTGCTCCTCCGAGTCTGGGAAGTATTCAACTCAATTACGGCCTGCAAGGTTCCGTCTGGACAAAGAGTATAATACCAGAACACGACTCTTTGTGTCGGTAACCATGGTGATACAAAGTGGGCTCCACGGAGCATTGGTTATTCTCCGAGCTGTCATCATTATCCAAATAATCCCTCTTCCCCTTAGGCGACTGTCCCCTGTTGGACCCGCTCACACTTTCAAATCTCTTGTCACCGACATCCGTCTCTTCTTCTTTGTTCGGCTCATTTCTTTGTTGTCGTAATGAAGCTTTTCAGTCACTTGTGTTTAATGTACAGGTGACAGGTGTGCTGTGACCTCCATCTTGGTTAAAGACCCAGTCTGATGAAAACTGTGTTTTTAACATGTTCTTCTGGCATCTCTCTGGTGATGGAAGACACACAAAAGAAAAGAAAATTTCTGAGTATCTAAATTACTGTGAATCAGGAGCAGACGAGAAAAAGATTGTATTTGTGATGTAGGAAAGACACTGCTCCATTCTGATGCATCCACTTGTAGATAAATAGATCCATGGATGTCTTTGTTTTCCTAGTTTAACCCTTTCATGCACTGTTGTATGAATCCTTTATTAGCAAATATACGATTTATACCCTAAAATACTAATCAAAGAGAAGATGCTCATAGATTTGATGGGAAGCTATCCTGTGATGATTGATGTTTTGTTACATTATTCTCAATTCACAGACATCGTCTTTAACTGTGTTTTAGTTAAATCAACCTGTAGAGATGGAGGAACCACCACTACAACATGATATAGTTCCAATTCTTTACAGTTATTCCTACAAATGATACAACTGATGTTTGGTGGACTTTATAGAATGTATGTTATGTATGCTTCCCCTGCTTCCCCATCGCCACGGCCGTTGTTGTAAACAGCTCAGTTATGGGTCGCTCTGCACCAACGGTCCCGCCCACAACTTTTCTAATGAACTACTAAACTATGTCTCTGTCCCAATTCCCACCCTAACCCCTAAAAAACTTTATACTGCAGGACCATCTAGTCCCCTGGATTTTTAAAGCAATTCGGACACTTTCTTTTTTCTAAATGGCAGATATGACGTCACCGGTTCCACAAAGTGAAAATCAAATCCATACAATCATTTCCTGATGTCTATTTGTGACTCCACAAAAATTGTTGGACCGCAATGCATTGTGGTCTATATTCGTTAATGTAGTGAGCATCGATGCATGTTAGTTTTTCACAAAGACTTCTGGGAAATTTCCTGTGCGTTCGATTTTAGAATTGTAGATTTGGACAGAAATACAAAATGACGAACGCACCGTAGAGTGAGTAGGGAGAGAACTCTGACATACCCTTAGCCCTTGAAAGCAACACAGGGTTTGTGATTTGGGCTAAAAACAGGATAATGATCATTAAAAAACCACTGTCAACCGTGTCAGACTGTGAGAAAGAATCATCTTCTACCCTCAGGAACGGAGTTCAAGGAAGGCCAGGAGCGGGACCTGAAGGAGGCCCTGAAGGGGACGGACCCCTCCATCCCGCTGGTGTTCGTCAGCGGGAACCACGACATCGGGAACACCCCCACCCCCAGCACCGTGGAGCACTTCTGCAGGACTTGGGGTGACGACTACTTCAGCTTCTGGGTGAGGCGAGCAAACAAACCAGCCTTTGGTTCTGTTTTTTTCTCTGTGTTTTCCGCCGCTCACCGCTCTCCTCTCAGGTGGGCGGAGTTCTCTGCCTGGTTCTGAACTCCCAGCTGTTCTTCGACGCCTCGGCCTGCCCTCAGCTGAAGGAGGCTCAGGAGACGTGGCTGGAGGAGCAGCTGAGCAGGGCCGCCTCCTCTTCTTCAGCGGTAGGATGGCGTGACTTTTAACCCGCTTCGTGAGGATGCTGGGGTGGATAATGTTTTAATTTGGACGGCTTACGCAGTCTGCAGCCATTATTCAAGTTTTATCTCCTTTTTCCAGAGACCCAAACACATCCTTGTGTTTCAACACATTCCTCTGTACCTAAAGAACCCCGACGAAGAGGAGGACTACTTCAACCTGCAGAAAGGAGTTAGGCAAAAACTTCTGGACAGGTTCAGGAAGGCAGGTAGGGAAGCAGCAGAGCCAGAATCCGGTTCATTCTGTAAGGAGATAAGTCACTATCTCCTCCAAAGCTGGGAAGCAGCTGCTGCACTTTTCTAAGATGATGGATTTAGGTCACTCTGAAGTGGTCTCAAGTTTCCCGCCGTAATACCACCGAGCTAATATTCGTGTTAAACCTCCTCACTTCAAGCATATCTAAGTGAAGCGAGCCGGATCCTCGCCCGGAGGATTAATAAGCCATTATCCCAAAACACGGGCTCACACAATACACGATCTAATTAAATTCATTAGCGCATTCACCTAAGAATTCCTTAATCACAATGCATTGTTGTAGGCTTACGAACGCAGGATGCAGCGGCCGCGGGCAGGGAGTCGACTGGCGCTCGCCGTCCGGCCGGCTCCTCATTGATTGACGAGAGCGCTCATGTGAACGTGTGCTTCTTAATCACGCCTCGAGGTCTCAGGAGATGCTGTTCATTTCGTTACCCGTCCATTATTCCAGCATGTATTTAACCTGCTTTGGCCCAGTGACCCTCCCGTCTTTTAATAGATCGCTTCTGTAATGGAAATTAAAAAAAAAAAAAACACTGTTGCTTTTCTAAAAATGGAATAAATAAATTCAGGCTGCTCATATCAATGTATGGAAATGTTACTCGGTGGAAAATGTGTTACGTAACGTGACTTCTGCATGCCCATACAGCTGGGTCTTTGTGCACAAGAGTAACATATGGTATTTATAAATACAGTCAAAATAATAATGGAATTACTGAGATTTATCTTGGAGCGATTCTGCTGAAGCCCTGATGCTCATGTTCTCTCTGAGCTAAACCACAGGCCTTTAATACAATCCTATTTATCCCTGAATAAACATCTGAGAAAAAAAGAACATTATTTTCATAAGTGTCAAATTATTTTCTTTTTTTGTTATAGCACACATAAAAATGGCCTGTTAATGAAGGGAAGATGTAGCAGAACGGTGAGAGCAGACATGTTGGTTTAGAGACTAGAGGCTGAACTGGTGATAGCAGCGATGAAGAAGTGGTGAGAATGGATCAGGAATGAATCCGTCAGAGGAACAGATCCTGGTAGATGTCCTGGAGATAAATGCAGGGAAGCAGATGGAGACGGTTTGAATGCTGAGGTTAGAGCTGCTCGGATAGAAGTCTATGAGGAGGTTTATGGATGCAAAGACGGAGGACTTGTGTGGAGCTAGTTTGGGGCCATAAATATTTAAAACTCCCCCCAAAAATTTTTGAAAAAAATGTTTGGCAAAAAAAAAGTAAAATGTCAGAAACTTTTTGCTAAATAAACGTCATTATTTTCAGCTTCAAATATTCTGTTTTTTAGGTTTCAAAACTCAAAATTTCAATTTCAAAACTTTTTTTTTCCGTTTCAAATCTTTTTTTTTTACTTTCAACTGTTTTTTTTATTTTCATTTTCGAACCTGAAACTTTCAGTTTCAAAACTTTTGACTCTGTGGCCCGTTGGGGCGGGGCTAACACGAAGGACCAATCAAAATTGTACAGAAATGGATGTTCTCCCAAAGGGTTCACATTCGTTTTCTTGCAACTGTATGTCGTAGACGTGCTCTGGAGCCATTTTGGGGCTTTAACCCCAATTCTACAGTTTAATGCTTATTTTAAAACGGGTAATCTTTAGATCTCATTTTAAGAGTCTTTTGGATCAGAGGTTTGAACTCCAACCATTGACTGTTTCAGAGAACATCACTGAGTTAGAGAATGGCTTCCTTCCGAGTGAAGTCATTTCAGTTGCCATTTTTTCCTGATATGGATGCCGCCATGTTGGAGCCAGATGACATCAGTGATTGGTCTGAGCTGGCTGAAAGTTAGACGTCCATCTCCCAACCTCTTGAAAGCGGGCTCAGGAGAATTCATGAGTCAAACGTTTTGAACGTTGGACGTGGGGGCCATCAGGCTCCGCCTACTTTTACGTTTACTTCAATAACTGTCACTACAGAAAAAAATATCATGAAATAAAATGAAAGATTATCTATAAAAAAGTAGCTTTTTTTTTTTTTTACTAATATTTCTCTTCAAAAGTCTATGGGATTTTGGCTTCTTGGAGCCACTTCCTGTTTGGACCACCAGAGGGAGGAGTCATCCAGTCCAGTTCTCATATACACTGATTTCCCTGTTCCAGCGTGCACACTCTACCATTAGGCCACTTGGATAAAATAGATGAAAATAAGGGAAATAGTAAATGAAGCACTAATTTCAAAATCACAAATGCCAGCTTCTCTTTGGTAGCAATTGTAAAATGATTCATTAAATGTCTTGAAATGTTTGCAGAACTTTTTGTGTTGAAATAATTACTGGATTCTTCTCTCAAGTTATAGGACTTTTAATGATTTGAGAAACAGATTATTTCAAAAAACTTGTTGAAGGTTTCTTCAAACTTTAACTGTGCCTGAAACTATTATTTATAAAGTTTCTAGAAGTTAAAAAGTAAGAAGTCTCGTTTATTTCTGTTTTTTAAAAAACAGAAAACTTTTTAATGTCTCTTTATGTTCCATAAGAAGATAGAAATCCGATGGAAGTTGTTAAAGGTGTTGGGATTTAGGAAAATGAAACTGTCCCTGATGGATTTGTGGACTTCTCAGACAAGAAATAATGAGAGTCAGATATTTTAGATAACAAGGAAGAGGTATGTACAGCATATCTAAGACGGAGAGGTCTGGAGAAAGAATTCGGTTTGGATTTCTGTGCTTCCTCACATCCCTAGTAAATTAAGTCTATTTTGGACATAAGTCAAAGTCATTTTCCTGCCCGTTTTGTGTCGCATTAATCAGGCGTCGTCTCCCTCCCGTGTTGGTCTGGCTGCCCCCCTGTGATCTGCAGCCTCTTGTTCTGCGCTGATTGCTGCTGTCATTACTGCAAAGGGCAGCATCATTAAGGGGACCTCTTATGCTTGCCTTATTTTCTGTCATTTCCTTAATGTTGCCGTGTGGATGCTCATATTCTGAGGCCAGTGTTTTACAAACGGCTCACATGTGAGTCTCAGTTTCAGAGTTTACCTGAACTTTTATGCCCCCACCCCCATGTCGTTTGACAGCTCAGAGCACTCGTCTTTTTCTGTTTTTGTGCTGAGCTGAAGTCGGTTTGGTTTAGACGACTTCCTGCTCCTCACACAGTTCATGTGCTTGGTAAATGTGTGCTCACTGATGCAATTTACCCCAGTGTACATTTGTAGATCATTAATGTTCTTCAGCTTAAACTCAAACTACAGTCTGGGTGTTCATTGACAATTAAGGTTTCCCATTTCAGTTCAAGTTTCTATAATGAACTGTTTCTTCTTTGTGGCATAATGTTTTTTCTCCATTTTGAGCTTTCCATTTTTTTGTGGTGTCATTTCTCCCAAGTTTTTACCCTTCCCTATTTTGTGGTGTCATTTTCCCCCTTTT
>NC_050530.1:1399993-1424741 GCF_002922805.2 Oryzias melastigma
CTTGAGCTTTACCTTTTTTAGGGTGTCCTTTGAGCTCAAAACTTAAATAGGGAATCCTAAAAAATGTGAACTCATATATCTGCAAGAATCCTATCTCCATTTTATAGTCACAAAACTTTTCCTAAACAAAACAGAATTTTACTCATTTTATTTGTATGGAATTGTAATGGCACCAACCTGCAAAGGAAATGTATCATGGGCTCTAAAAGCCTGCAGTTAAGTGGTAAATCATGCAAACAATCAGGTTAAGTGGTTTCAGTGACACTTTGGGTGGCATCGCAGTTCGTTTCCTTTGACAGTCATTAATGGTTGTAACAGGCTTCTAAAATCTGAGGCAAACTAAACTAAAACACTGTTTTATGTGTGGTCCGCTCAGAGCGCAGGGAAAAGCTGCAACATTTGGGGGGATTTTTGTTTGTTTGTTACCTCAGGTGGTCTGGAGTGTTTAGAAGGTTCAAAATCTCTTTTTATATTTGACGCAGACCAAGCACTGGGCGGGACTTTGACTGTAGGACTGGACCGAGTGAGTGCGACGTCATTCATAGAAAATGGTTTCAATAAAATGAACTTCAAAATGTTTCTATTTATTTCCACTTAACTTCCTATTTATATATTCCTATGAAATGACAGGGGGGGTCACTAGGTCCAGTTCTCTTGTACAGTCACTGGGATAGGATATCATGTAAAAAATCTGAAAGTGAGAAAAATCTCCACCATAAAGACACAAAATACATGTTTTTTTTTTTTTTTTTGCTTTTACTTTTTGATCTACCACAACAAAAACTAGCATCAGCTCATAAGTTCAGGAACATCCATCAAACTCTTCTTATCTGCAAAGCAACTTAAATGTCTACTAAGCAAGAACAATGTCATAAACCGCCATAAAAGAGATGCACACAAATCCTGAACTTTAACCCGTCAAGGCTTCTGTTTTTTTTTTATCTCTTCTTGCCTCAAAAGCATTTCAGAAACGTTAAGAATGCACTTGTGGACGAAGAATGGATCCCTTGAATATTGGAGCAGAAAGTGTTTGCTGGTTCCATCACAACAGAAGCTACAACAGTATCAGAGGGGAGGGGGCAGAGGATCAGCAGAATACCAGGAATGGTTTAACGAAGGATTTCTCTGAAGTGTGAATCACACAAAACCACTTTGGTCAAGTGCTGTTTAAAAATATATATATGAAACAGCTGTAAGTGTGTGTAATTTGTTCTATTTCACCTCACACAGACACACACTGTGACACACTTGATTCAGAAAAACAGAAGAATAACAGCACCTAAAGCTTACATGCTTCTATTTTATTCAGAAAGCTTTGGACAAGGTCGTCTTTGTTTAAGTGGGTTATATATAAGCCTCGCTGAAAGGCGATGTAGATTTATCAGAATTTCTTTGTACCAATTAAACATGAATATTGTCTCCGCTGCTCGTTTGAGACTTTTACACGAAACCAAAACTGTGGTCTGGCACGCATCAAAAGGTTACAGTTTTGGTCTTATCTAAAGGAAAGTCAGTGGATGGCCTTTAAAACGTCTTTTCGTGTTAGACCTCATTTGTCCTTCGAGACTAAATCACATCAGCTAAGAACAGCTGGAGGTCTGACTTTGCATTACCAAGCTGCTTGTGTGTTTCCTGCAATTGAAAAAGTGCTTTCTCTGCTTCTTTTCCATCTTAAATCTTCTGCAAAATCTAATATTTCTGCTTTGTGCAGTTGTTCTGCATTTGAACGACTGTGCAGCCATGCATTTCTCCATGCTCAACGCTTTCAACCACAACTATCTATATGTTATCCAGTGACACAGCTGCACATAGGAAAGGTACCAATTAGTCATCTTCCGGCTCATCAGAGCGAACAGTTCTTCTCTGGAAACTGTTGACTGCACCCCAGCTCGATTTAATGACTCTCTCTGTGATGACCCCCCTCCCAGCGGCGACAAATCTACTGTCCCATTGTTAATCGTGTCAATGTTGTAAAACATCCTCTTTTTATTTTCAGTTATGACTCCTACTTCCTAATCATTCTAACTGTCTTTGGTATCAGCACATTAAACTCCTTTAAGATAATTCAAGGACTTCAGGCTGTAAAACAAGCTATTTGAATATAAAAACGGCAAATCTAGCTTTTGAGACATCCTGAGCTCCATTTTCTGGACTGCATCTCAGCCGCTTCATTCTCTTCTCCTTTTATATTCAACTTCCTCCCTTTGTGCTGTCAAAAACAGGAATGTCACTGAATGTAAAATCACTGCACGATGCGCGGGTTATTAAATTATTAAAAGGTGTCTTTCCTCCTCACCTGAACTCCTTTCTGGTTTAGTAAAAGAGCAAAAGAAAATTCTATTGTAGGGAGAGAAAAAAAACAAGTTTATGCTGGAAATGTTTGCAATCACTGACTATATGCGTGGTTCTGTTTACCCTTTAACACCAGACGTGACACCTAACTAACACATGCCCTTTGAAAGTACTGTAACTGATCGTTGATGTGATCAGCTGATTCTGCTGCAACTTTGCGTATCTGCTTTGCACTGATATGATCGGAGTAAATCTGCGTTTCTCTGTGATGAAATCATCTTGTTCACGCCGTCTGCACAGGCGCTTCGCTACTGTACAGTGTTGCGTATCAAGGTCATATGCACAGTTTCCTCTCTTTCTGTCTTTCGTGATACTCGTGTGTTATACGTAATTCATGGGTTTCTTGGTTCGTCACTCGTAGATGTCCGTCAAGGATTTCGTCCGGCAGGTCTTTATGTGAATTCAGTTTTCAGACTTTCAAAATCTTTGGCGAATTGAGAATTACACAGTTTATGCATATGTTAAGTATTTAAATTTTGTAAATTTTACACTGTTGTGTTTTCGGCAAAATGCATAAGAAAATTTTTGTCTTTCTACGATTGTTCCGCGAATGTCTAATGGTGCATACACACCAAACGTGATTCACGCAACAAATTTGCGTGCCAGCTCTGTCTGTAGATATCTCACTTAGAATGGATGGAAGACACATACGATGTTTAAGAATAAAGATTTATTTATTGTGAAGAGTTCAACAAAAACATCAGTTATCATGTCTCCATGTTTGGGTTATGATTAATATTCAAAGATTTTCCTGGTACAGGAGGCTGTGTCTGAATGACAGCCGCTTCTGCAACGATTGTGTGTTTCTGTGTTTGAGCTTGAAGGTTCCATGTTTTGTATAAATCTGAAGGGGGATTAAAATTAAGAGACCTTTTTCCTTTTTTAATGTTTCGATGAGACCCAAACTGGCATCCCCCGCAGCATCTCTGCCGGCTTCATCGCGGGAGTGAAAACCACTGATCTGTTGGGCACCGATTGGGTTTTATGCGGTTCCGGCGCCAAAGCAGTTCTTTGGTTTCAGTTCCTAGTCTGTGATATGTTCGGTACTTCGCTCTCCACCTCGTGCTTCCTGGTAGCCGCTCCTAGCTCTGCCCTCCGCTGTCTCAGCTCCCCGGTTCCCGCCTGGTCAAAGCTCCCAGCGTTTGGAGCGGGCGAGCCCCGCTGGTCCGGGAGGCTGTCCGGCTGCAAACCGAGAATCGCTGTGACAGGACATAAACGCTTGTATTAGATTAGTATTTTACACGCTGATCGAGTCACCAAAAACGTCAAATGCCCAAAGCTGAGTTCCTGATAGGCTGACGCGACTCAGCGACCTGTCAAACTTCAGGTATTTACGTTTTGAGCTGCTGGCAGACCTTCGCGCTGCGCAGGTCGCTCACATCGCACCGCAGGTTTTCACTTCGCCTCAGAGCGCACCTGTACCATTGAATAATGTTGGAGCTGGCTGCTACTGCCGCCAGAATCACGTTCGGTGTGAATGCACCATAACAGACTTTTCACGCATTTACCAATAATTTTGATTTGGCACATAAGGCACACACATCATGTTAAAATTACTTATTTGATGCACAAATCACTAATGACTTTCAACAATGCAATAATCACACACAGTTCATAAATTATTTTGTATTGTGAGACGGATGTATAAATCGACCGATCTTTCAACCCTCCAGCAGTCCATACTGAGTGAGGGTCGCCCGTCTGGCTCGTCCAATCAGGGGCTTGGGTCTCTTGCTGGGTGGTGTCCGACATCGTGTGGAAGGTGGGTCGGGGGAGGGGTCATGTGTGGTGTCATTTTTTCCCCCTTTTGAGCTTTTGGGAATTTACGAATTTCTCTTGAAGAGCTTTAAGGATTTGCAGGGACGTCTCCTTGTCTGGGTTCATGAGATCATTCAGTTTTTCTCGTTACCTTTCATACTGGAGGAGCTGCATCTAAATGACGGTGCTTTTCTTCTCTGTGACCCAGTTTGAAGACTTGTTGTCCCGCATTAGTCTGATTAAGGAAAACATAAAAACTAAAATATTATTGTCTCGTTGCAAATGCAGGCTGTACAGGAGACACAGAGATCTACAGCCAATCAGGATGCAAACCTCAATCCACTGTGGAAAAAAAAGTAAAAATCCAGAAGACCACAAAAAAAGCGAACCATGACATAGCGAGGGACTACTGTACCTCGTACAGCTGGGCGCACTGGTATGACCTGGCATTTGTTTTATTATTCGATCCATTGGGAAGTTGGATCTCACTCCATAGTCCTGAGAACGCCGCGATCTTTCCCAACTTTGTCCATTTTTCAGCACACAAATAGAATTCAGCTAGCAAAGAGTTTGTGCAACTAGAGGGAAAAGATGCCTTCTTCCATGAGTTGCCATCTCGCTGAAGAGCTGGCATTCCTGGCAGCACCGAGGAGGTGTATTCTAGTGCATGTGTGCGCCGTGTCCCCTCAGACACAACTGAATTCTCCAGCTTGGTGTCTGCTTACTGGGAGGAGAGTGAAAAGGCACAAATCCCACGACTGCTCTCAGCCTCTCCAATCTTTATAGTTTGAGTGCTGTAATTAGATTTTTACCCCCCATCACCACCCCCAGACACACGCATTATCCTCTGGGGTTTATACCCTTTTCTACTCACGTTATCAACACAAACCCAATGACAGATGAATGTACATTTACAGGTTCTCCTTCAGCCATCGCTCGCCTCTAAACCTTGTTTACTTGGCTAGGACACACAAACACAAACACACACACCCATAAGGTGCAGCAGGAAGATTCATTGGAATGCTCCGCCTTGCTTGCGGCTGCACAGTTTGTACATACTGTAGGTAATTAGAGACACAGATAAGCCTGTTCTGCTCTGCTCAGTCTATCCATCTCTACCTCTGCTTCTCTCAGTCTTTCTGGGTCTCTTGCCGCTGGTGGTTGTTATCAGCAAGAGCTCCACTCAGTACTGAAGACACATCCATCTCCCACTGAGGAGTCCACACAGAGCAGCCATAAAGCCAGTAACCCCATTGTTCTTAACAGAGTCACGATTATTCTCTATGTTTCCTGATTTACATTTAGAGGTGAGAGAAACTTCATCGAGCCTTTAGGCCACACGAGTCAAAGTCAAGGCCCGGGGGCCGAATCCGGCCCTCAGGGTAAATCTCAAATCTTGCTTTGAGTTTTTCTCTCCCAGCTCTATTCTGATATGTGAAAGACTTGGAGCCATATAATTCCAGCTGAGCACAAACCACATTTATTAACTTCTCCTTCAGGATCGATTTTTAAATGGTTGGGTCTTCCCTAAATCAAAAAGAACATTAGATACATCTCTACTGAAGCAGAGTTCCTGATTGGTCAAAGCTCAACTGGTTTAACTTTCAATGCAACCTCAATAGCTTCCTGTTTTGTACGTAGAGCCCCAAAACAGACCTATAATTTGCATAGCTACTCATGAATACAAGAGTTTTGAACATGGAAGCCCAAAATGTGCATATACTCCCACTTGCATAGACTTTTCATTGGAAGTGGTAGCTTCTTCGTGCAATGCCACGTTCAGTGTAATTGTAGCTGTAGTCACATTGGTATTGGTAAAGTTGCATTCACTCCTAACGTGACGCGATTGTTAAATTTGCCCCAGAACTTTGTGGGAGGAGCTAGCGCCGGATGTTTTTAGCCTGATCGCTACATGGAGTGATGTCTGTGTATATCTCAATTACAATGCACGGAAGATTGTTTAGAGATCAGATTGATTTATTTTAAAGAGTTCTACAAAAATAAGGGTAATCAAATCTCATGTTTGGGTTCATGAGATCATTCAGAGATTCTTCCGGTACGGTGAGCTTCACTCCTGGTGTAAAAGTGACGACTGCTTTTGGTTTCCGTGTCTCTGTGACCCAGTTTGAAGACTTGCTGTCCCGTATCAACCACAGAGCGGAAAAAATCTGTGCGTCATGTAGGCGTGTAGCTATGATGTGAACAGCACCAACGGGCTATGGGGGGTTGAAGAAAAAAGAAAAATCCGTGCAACATGCCTGTAGCTTGTCTGCGTCTCACTTTCTTACCTTTACGTACTGTATAAGTGTTGACTACGACCTGTTGCCCGCAGCATACCCGTAGAAAAAAACGTGCATAAATATTTGTCTTTACGGGCTCACTGAATGGACTGCCATAGAGACTCAGAAGGCTCATACCCACCCATAAAGGCAGTTGTGAGTAAAGCATAAGCCATTTTATTGATAATCTATAATACCTTTGATCTTAAACGTCTGATTCTCTTAATGTGATTGGTCCATTCACTGTCCAGTGACTGGATTGACGAGGTGGGCCAATGCAGGCTAATAATAACCAGTGAACGCTGCGAGTGTGTTCCTACTCTGTTCCTCTCAACGATTTTACATCTCCTGACTTTGACCTTTCAATGATTACTAGAACTGACAGTCTTTGATACACAAAGGACTGCCAGAACTGTTTTCATTCCCTTTCATGAAGTCAAATCCGATCCTTCCTTCTGACATCAACGGCGTGCTCATGGATTTTAGTCTGCAGTAAGAGTGAAATATGAGTCCTATCCTTGAGATGTTGCTTCCTCAGTAGTTTGTACTGAATTGGGTCTGTGTGAATGGCAGTTTAAGTCTGGCCCAATTCTTTTCAAAGATCTGGTGGATCTTGGGTTTGCTGGTATTCATGCTGGTATTCATGTCATGCTCATCGGTTCCATGTTCTCATCCTTTGGAGTCTTTTAACATGGCTGTCCGGCTGCACTTTTACTGCCTCTGTCGGCTGTTTAAGTCATTACATTCATGGTAGAATTTCATATCTAAGACATTAAACAAAAAAATCTAATAATGTTTATAATGTTTTCTCTCTTATTATCAGATTTACAGATTAAAAAAAAAAAACCTTTCTATCCATAATTCTCAAATACAAAAAGGAGTTTTTGTCATCAAAACACACAATATGATGTAGAAACATATGAATCTAAAAAGACCAAAGTGGTGTGGAGCTTCACATTTAAAGCTTATTTCCTAATAATGTGTCACTGCAAACAGAATCCATCATCTCCATCATGATGGTTACCTGCTTCCCTGTAATTTACCATTTTACTACCATTTTACTGTCATTACTGTTTGTTCCAGTTCCTGGGATAAAACCTCTGCTTTAAATATATATATATATATATATATACACACTGTTTTCTTTTGTTATTATGAGTCACAAACCCAAAATGTTCACCCTAAATGTGTCGTAAACTGATATTTATCGTATTCAAAACACCATTTATGACAATTTCTTGTTGTAATTTAATGATTTTTAAATGAAATTTGTGTAGTAAAAGTAAAAAACATTCAAAGTGGCGGTGAGTTTGTTTACTGACAAATGAATAGGTGCTTAAAGATTAATAATATATTAAGTCAACTTTTAATTATTGGATACACAACAATATGTTTAATCCTATTGTTTTAAACTCATCGTTCTTAATTTAAAAGCTTTGATTTACATTTTTTTGAAAGATAATTAAAGATACAAAAACTAAAGAGTAATAAATGCTCAACAGATATGAAAAAAAACTTAAACAATAAATTGTGTAAAAAAGTTTGAGAAAAAAAGAAGCGCATTCTGTCCTCTTCAATTCAAGTTTGTTTATGAAGTATTAACTCTTTATGCGTACTTAGAGATGTTTTAAATAAATTCACTTTTTTCTTCATTTTCACCCCTTTTATGCTGCTGATTACAAAGGACACAGTAAATACAGTTTATTTGTAAATTATCAGGTAAGGAAGTCAAATTTAGGGATGTAGAATTAACTTCCTAAAGAAACTATTTTTTTCTTATACTTTTATGAATGCAATTCCAGGCAAAAGAACATTTTATCTATTTTAATAAGCCTTCCCCTAATTAAATTGGTTTGGGCATTCCTCAAGGTACTGTACCAAGATCCATCTATTTTAAATTAATAACTTTATGACTTTGTCTTTAATTTTAATTTTTTTGTTTGTCTCCTTGACTGTACTTGAGACCTGAACTGAATGACTCCTCCTCCCTCGTATTCCAAACAGGAAGTACTCACTAGTCGTGTTTCCATTAACTCTGAAATTTCGAAAAACGGAATTTCGATATTAAATTCTCCTAATGGAAACACCACAATTTCGAAAAAACTCGCCTTTTTCGAAATAAAGTATTTGCGCTTAGAGGAGGTGGTATTTGGGCCGTATCGAAACAGTAGTTTTTCGAAAAACTGTAATGGAAACACTTTTTTCGAAACAAACGAGTCACGTGACCATTAACCGGATATGACGTTTCGGACAGGAAGCAGGAAAAGCTGGTCACATGCGCTTTTTCACAGCAACTGGCTGCCTTGGGCACCGCACAGCGGGAGCCACAAGAGGTCCCACGGCATCGCACAGTTAATCAAAAGTTGAGCGTGTCATGCGAAAATGCTGAATCCACAGCTCTTCGGTGAATTCTTCAACCACGATTTCCCAAAACTGTTTGACTCTACGTCGCTCCCACGTATAAGGAGCCTGCCGCTCCAAGGCTCGGATCAGACGTAGACGTCTTCTCTGATGGGAAGGATGAGAGCTAGCTCCGTGGCAGAAATGTGAATGAATCTACTGCACAAGAAAATAGTGTTTATATCCGTCGTCATGTTTTTTTAATGACTTCTCGCGGGAATTACTTCGAGTTTTTCGCATAATCATGGTTTAATGGAAACGCTGTTTTTTCGAAAAAGTGTTTTATCGAAATTCTAGAAATTTCGATAAAGTTTTGCGCAAAAGTGTAATGGAAACGCAGCTAATGGCTCCAAGATGCCAAAAGATTTCCATTGAAAAATAATCCCTATATTAGTCAGAATAACCGTTCTTGCTCTGCTACTTTCTTAACATTTTCTTTTAATCCTCATTTTTTTAATTTATTTTTTATTTTTGTGTGCAAATTATACAATCAGATACCTCAGTAAAAGTAGGCGGAGCCTGTTGGCCCCCATGTCCAACGTTCAAACCGTTTGAGAGATTTAATCTACAGTAGTCCGCTTTTAAGTGGAAGGGGTGTGGCCTCCCAAACAAGCTTGCTCCTGATTGGATCAGAGCGGTTGCCATGGAAACGTTGACTTAGACTGACCTGGACCAATCACTGTGTACTAATATTGTCTGGCTCAAACATTGAAAACAAAGATGCTAACTGAACTGATCTAATTTCATTGGAGCCAGAAGTTTCTATGAATGATGTCACACTTACTCGCTCCAGGTTTTACATATACAGTCAAGACCTTCAATGCCTTTCATCTGTACCTAACCAAATTTTTTTTTTAAATTGCATAATTATGCCTCATTTTATGCAGAATAGTGACATCTATCTATTTGTTATTCTTTAATATTTGTTGCTTAAAGCAGTTTTTGTGTTGCTTTACAGGCTGAAGCTTCTCAGAAAGAAAAGGGGAAAGATCTGAAAGCAAATATTTCCCTAGCAGGATTGAACCCCCTAATATAAAAATCCAGGCCTATAAAGGACAGAATCAGTGACCAGAAGATGAAAGGGTGTTTATGGAAAATGAGAAGGGAAAGTGTGGGAGGGCAGATTAAAGGCTGGATCAAAAACATCAAACCTGAATTGATGTTTTTGTTTCTTCTCTTCCTTTTATTTTGCGGCCCACGTCGTAATTTTTCCGTTAGCCTTTAAACACGGCGAGCGGCTTCATAATATTTAATCAGATTCTCAGTTTGTGGATTGAGATGGCCTCAGCATATTAAAGTCCTAATACACAGAAAATATTGGAGGAGCCTCCGCTCTCCTTCTTCTGCTTTTTTCTGACCACAATTCAATTTGGCTGGAGGTAATTTTCCTCCACTTGCACTCATTGTGTTTTCATCACTCCGCCTGCTTACTCCGGATTTCTTTTCCGTAATATTCGCCTCTCCTCCAACTCTCAGCAACTCTGTCTGTCAAAGTTGGTCCCAAAGCGGGAGTCTTCATCACCTGGAAAGCTGAAGATCCACCGCTGTTTCCAGGGCCGACGGGAGGACGGGAACGCGGAGTTATTCGTTGTTCATCCTCTCAGCGAGAAGAGCTTATGTAATGCCAGAAGACATAAAACACAAGGAGAAGGGAGACTTAATAATCCTTCAGTGAATTTAATACTGATATGTTACTGCATCCAAATACTGCAGCGCTTAAATCAGTGAGCAGCTTAGAGGATAAAGGCCGACGGTTAGAATGTGCCCGTTTCTACGCTCAGAATGGCTTTAAAATCATCAGTGGAAGAAGGATGTTATACATGACGAAGCTTAATGGCTGGAGCCATGGCGGTAACAGTCACAGATTAGTTTAAGTCCCTCTAGGGCGACCGTGCTAATTGTCCTGTAAGGCACTTAGGATAACCGAACACAAGCCGGGATCTGCGTTTCTTTAATGCAGGGAAATTGAAACGGCTCGTTTCTTTATCTGTTAACTGAGACGGTCGTCTGCAGGAGGGAAGTCCGTTCAGGATTTTGGCTCTTGTTTACCGTCACGACTCGCCCTTTCTGGTCTGAAGGTGAACCCATCGTGAAAGCAGCTCATCTGGAGTTTTGGTGGATTCATACTCCAACTTTTGTTTTTTCTAAGTCGTTCTCAGTGGTCTTTTAATTATGGTTATGCAGTTTTTAGCCAAAATCTAAGACATATTCTCTGCAGAGCAGCAGGAGCTCATTAGGAGGTCATCTAGAGGGTTGTGGGCGGAGTAAACCTTGCTAATTTTCCAGCTTATAGCGCCTCAAACGCCCAAGCTAATATTAGCTTAGCAAACAAAACAATGAGCAATATCAGAGCTATCTAGCAGTACATTTTGAAGCCAGATGGCAGCTCAGACGAGGAAAATGAAGACCTATGTGAATTTATTTGGAATTGGAGAGGAGAAAGGAGGCTTTAGCCCGCTAAAGGTATAACACAAGACACGATGTTTCATCAGTGTCATAAAGGTCGAACGGAAGCAACACGTTTCCACATGTGACTCTTCTATCTCTCCATGGCGACTCCTTAACCAAACATAAAATAAGTCATGGAGACTGCTGACCGGCCATGTCGAAAACAAATAAACAAAGCCCAGAAACTAAGACTACCAAACCCCAAACTAAAATAACAAAACCCAGCAGTGTAAGACTGCTGAGGACAAAGAGGGGAAAAAGAACAAAAAATACTAATAAAATAAAAATAAAATACCAATTCTTTAAAGTTGGGATTATTAATTAGCATTTATTTAATTTAGATGAGTTAAATGTATAAATTGATGTCTGAGGTTCATATAAATGATAAACTGTGTAGGTTTTTACATCCCTGTAGACCAGAAGACATCTTGTTTGATCAACGCTAACTCCTTAATACACAGATTTTATATTTAAAGCAAAACTTTGGTAAAAAGTTTGATCTTTTATGATCTAAAATCACATATTATCTTATGCTGAACAACATTGGTTACTAGCTGCACTGAGATGATCCTGTTTGGCACAGGGCGTCTTTTATTTTGAAAATAATTTAAAAAAAAATCTCATTTTGAGAGATGCTATTTTTGCTTTTGTTTGTGCCAAAAAATAGACATAAATTATATTTATTATTTTAAAAAAAGAAGGTCATGAATGCAAATCCATATTTCTTAAAAGCTAAAGTAAGACTACACGGCTCCTTCTCGGTTTGGATCAGTAGGAAACAAGTCCAAATGACTCTTTTACTGTGAAAGGTTGCCGACCCCTGTCCAACGTGAACTCAGACAAGATCAATCAAAACACGATTAACAGATAAAACTGTCAGAACTAAATATTTGAAAGAAAGCGGAATCAAAATGATGTAGGTAATTATTCAAAATGAGCTGTAAATATTAGCATGGATCATCTTATCTTTGTAATGCGTCTGTTCTGACATCAAGACCAGAGTAGTCGATCACGGATCAATCGATAATTACATCACTGTCTATTCTTGAGAAGTATTATTTTCACAAAGAATATAAAGTATGTCGTTTCTTTTGGCAGTCACAAAACTGAGACTTTTCAAGCATCCGGTTTTCATCTGCTCCTGATTCAACATGATTTGAATAAAGAAATACTCAAAAACACAGTTTTAATCCTAATTTTTTTAATATATATGTCCTCCATCATGAGAAAAATGCTGCAAGAACATGTTTAAAACACACTTTTCATTGGAGTGGGTCTTTAATCTCCAGGATTTTTTCCGCTCCGACAGTTTTACAAACTCTGTCACAAACTGCTTTGTATTTACTTTAAAAATGGTATTTATCTCTTACAAGTTCAAGTTTCGTTCCTTACACCTGAACCTTCTTAAGGTCCCTAAAAGACTCATTTCAGGCAGTAGCCCTGAGACTCTTGAAAGCCCCTCCCCTTTTCTCTTCGGGTGCCGATTCTGTTGAATCTTTTAAGAAACACCTTAAGACGCTCCTTTCTAAAACAGCTTTGGACTACATTGTTTTATACTCTGTTTTATTTATTTGTTACGTTGTATTGTTCTTGTTTTACTATTTGAAGCACTTTGTGACGTTGTCTGTGAAAAGTGCTTTACTAATTATTTAATTTACATCTGCACAGGAAAATAAAAATAAATGACAGGGAATATTTGATTTTCTGTTTTTAATTTGTCCCAAAAGCTTCTACTCAACTGTTGCTTTACTGGAAAAGTGGTTTCCCTTTGGGAGCTGCTGCAGCCTCCACGGCTCCTTCCTGTGTTGCGTGGTTTCATCACAGATACGTCACGTCCATATGGAGAAGATGGCGTGGAGCTGTGTGGGATGCAGATCATCTGAGACTTTCATGTGAACACACGAGTGACTAATCTGAGAGTTTCAAGGAATCAGTTTAGCTTAAAGCTTTTGTTTCTCCCGGTCCAACTCTGGCTTTACAATTTCTACGTAGCAAATAAACTCTTTTTTTTTTGTTGCATTTCTTAATGATTTGAATAAATAAATAGTCAATTTTAGGCTTCGTTTTTTTAATTTTTGTCCCCAGTTATCAGAAACATTTTTGCATTTGCTAAATAACTATAAAGAGGTCAAAAACAGCAAAGTTGAAGAGCAGAATCGGTCAACAGAGAGCATTTCTGACTCCTGTGTCAACATCAAGGCCCGGGGGCCGGATCCGGCCCTTCGAATAATTCTATCCGGCCCTCCAGATCATTTTATTTTATTGTTATTAATGACCCGATGTTTTCTTGCACTTATTTCTAACTTGTAGAATTTTGGCAAAATATATTTTTATGGAGAATAAAATATTGAAAGTTAATTAAGGTTTAAGTTGATTTATTCTGGAATAATATTCCTGCCTTTTTATTATTCATAATTATGTTAAAAAGTTACAGTTTTAAAGTTTAAAAAATTTGCATTCTGTTCGCTTTTTGGACTATTTTGACATTTGCTAAGATCTTTTAGGCTGCTTTGAAGTTTAGCTAATATTTAGCTATAAATATATTTAGCTACATGCTAACTGTTTTGGCTAATTTAGGCTTTTTTCGTTTTTTAGGCTATTTTGGAGTTAGGCTAATATTTACACATTAGGGTTGTGTCTGAATTCCCACCCAATCACTATATAGTGCACTAATTAGTGTGTTCGCAATTTTCTAGTGCTGTCTGAATCTACTAATTCCAAAATTGAGTGCACTGGAAATTTCCCAGAAGTCTCTGCGAAAAACTAGCATGCAACAATGTTCACTAGATTAGCAAATATAGACCACAATGCATTACAGTCGAACAATTTTGAGCAAAAAACTGCTTTAAATGTAATATTTGAATAAAACATCCACATTTTCCCCATCAGAACACAGTGGAGTCATAAATAAACATTGTGAAATTTTTATTTCTATTTGATTTTTTGTGAAATCGATGATGTCATATCTGGTGTTTAGAAAAACGAAAGAAAAGTAGTGAGCATCGTGTCCAAATTACTTTTAAAATCCAGCGCACTATATCATTTTTTAGTAGTTAGGGTTAAGGGGAGAATTTGGACACATCCTGGCTGTTTTGGCTCATTTATGCTTTTTTGTCCATTCTGGAGTTTAGCTAATAGTTCAGCTAAATGTTAGCTGTTTTGGCTCATTTAGGCTTTCTTTGTCTGTTTTTTAGGCTATTTTGAAGTTTAGCTATTTTTTCAGCTACATGCTCTGGGCTGTTTTGACTAAAATAAGTTTTTCTTTTCTTTTAGTTTTTAGGCTAATTTGGCATTTAGCTAATATTTTAGCTTGCTATCAGCTTCAGTGTTTTCAGCTATTAGCTTTAGTTATTTCACCTATCAACTGAAGCACTTTCAGCTATCATTTTAAGCAATTTCAGCTATCAGCACTAGTATCTTCAGCGCCAAATTCAGCTTACAGCATTCACACTAGCATTATCACAGCTAATGCTGTATATCTAGTTCATACTTATGTTAATAAGTTACGGTTTTAAAACGTGTTCAGTAAATGTTTATCCTGTTTTGCCCGGGACCTAAGGTGTGTTTTGGATTTTGGCCCCTTTTGCGACTGAGTTAGACACCCCTGCTTTATGACCTTTCTCCTGGAGGTCGTAGAAACTTCCGGGTCCGCTCGCCAAAGCCGATCAGCCGCTGCTGAGGCACGGTGACATCAAAGTTACCGTCTCCAAAAATCCGATTCCCGCCGTGATCCAGCGGCTGCTCCGACGCGTCACAAACCAGTGGGCACACAGAATGCCCCCCCAGAGCTCCATTAGAAATAAATTGCACACATAGCAGCTTAAATCATCAATTCCCATCTATGGCAGATTAATAATTTAATGGCCCACCGTGCGCAATGCTAACCTCCCATAGCTCCTGATATTAACACAAATTTAGGTCACATTTGTATTCTGGGGCTGTTTTATTATGCAGAGTGGCAGAGTTGATGATTCAGAGCAATTTCCCAGTGCTGACATGGAGGTAGTATCAGCAGTGGGATACACAAGAGGGGAGGGGGGTCTTCCTCGTCTTTTGTTGTACGGGATTCTGGGACAGACGGATCTCTTCCTCACACCAAGGCTGCGATTTATACTTTATTGTCGCCCGATTTTTCATTATTTTTTAGCCTGCTGTTCCACCGGAGACGCAGCAGTATCAGCTTCACTCCACACAGCGGATTCGGTTAGAAATGAGAGCAGCTCCTGCTCAGCTGGAACTCATTCAAACATTTAAACGGTCATACATGGAGCAAAAAACAAAGAAAACTCTTCTCAATCTGTTTAAATCAGACAATCAGCTCTTATATGTTTATTTTTGTTTGAAGTTGGTATTTTGGCTTAAGAAAAACTAAAAATAATAATGCTGCATGTATTATTTAAGGGCCTATATCATGCAAATCCACTTTTTGATCTCTTAAGTGTTTTATGATGTCAATTCCTCACAAATGAGCAGTATTTTGATTCATTCATACATCTCTGAGCACCACCCCCTCCCAATCCACAGAAACGAGTCCTCACATTGTGACATCACAAAGTGGGGAACAACCCCTTCCAGGAGGAGTCTGCACTGCCAGCTCCGCCCCCAGGCTAACACACACACACACTTTCTCCGTGATGCTAACGAAAATCTGCAAAATTCTTTTGTTTTTTATGCACAATATGCTCGTCCATCTTGGCAAAGGTTCGGATGTTGTTTATTTTCGTGGGTGAAACGCAGACACGCTGCTCGGACTGGCTTTAGGATGACATCATGAAATGGGCGGAGCCTGAGAGATCAAGTTGTCACGGTTGAAAAAGGAGCTTGCAAAAATAAAAATAGTTCTTTACTTTATTAAAGCTAATTTATCATCGTTATATGGATATATTTTATTCTGAAAGGCTCAGAATATCGTGATGTAGTCCCTTTAATTGGGCCAAAGTGTGGAATTGAACAATTTCTGCACAATATGGGAAAAGAAAACTTTTGAACATTATTCACAAAATTTCTCACAAGTTAAAACCACAACTGAAGTTTTGTTGACCCTTGACCTCAGGAAGAGGTGGCCATCTTAATTTAAAAATATATATATATATGTTTACTACCAGCTACAAATTTAAACTCCTTCTAGGGATTTTGATGTGTCAACTCCTAAACTCCTCGAGTACCTTTGGTAAGCTACTTGGTGAAAAAATGTTTGAACAACATTCATGTAGCGAGCTCACAAAAGTGGTCTTCCCCTGTTGCTCTCACACGTTTTACTAGAATATTCTGAAAATTGAATACGTGAATCCTCGGCTCAAGCTGAACGAAATGATATATCACATGATATAAATATTGTAGTTAGGTGTGGGCGTTGTTAACAAAAACCTCCGTTGCCAAGGAAAAGAAAAAAAATTACTTTAGTCGATTCTTCTAAAAATTACATAGATTTGTTCGTCACATCCAAAAGACCAAAACATAAAATGGTTACTATGGAGACGATCAAACAGAAAAGCCACCATGTTGGACAAAAAAAAAAAAGTAAGGATTTTTTTTTTTAATTTGTAAAATAGAGCTCTGAATTGTGGGGGATGGGCAGAAAAGGGGGGGTTGGGGGTTGCACCTGCGGGCCGTTCACCGGCATTCATGCCTTTAACATTTAATGGTTTTATAGTTATGAATTAAAAATTATAACTTAAATGACTTGGACTTTAAACGTGACTTGAAAAAGGGGATTTGTGCGTTTTGGGGATTTTATAGAGCAAGATAAATGTTTTGTGAAACAAAAATCCTGAAGTTCTCCTGCAGTAAAACTGTCCCGTCCGGTTCATCAAACCCAGAGGACTTCCCTTGAACATCTGTCGGTTTTTCTCATATTTCGTCTGTCCTCCTCACAGGTGTGAAGGCGGTCTTCTCCGGCCATTACCATAGGAACGCCGGCGCCTGCCACGACGGCCTGGACATGGTGGTGAGCTCGGCCATCGGCTGCCAGCTCGGCGAGGACGCGCACGGCGTCCGGGTGGTGGTGGTGACAGCGGACAGGGTCGTCCACCGCTACCACAGCCTGGAGCGTCTGAGTGCTGCAGGCATGGACGAGGACCTCCGGGCGCTCCTGGAGGCCTGAGAGCGCCTGGAAACAGACAATTTGGGAAGATTTTCTTTTTAATTCAGTTTTTACCCTTTTTTTTTCCAATAATTTTAGAGTTTGTTGTGAGGTGGAGCTGCACATTTCTGCATCACAGTTGACCAGTTTGTACCAAAAACCAGCTTTTAAACAATTTGGTTTTATATTCACACTATGGTTTATATCCAACATTAACTGTACTCCTCAGGGTGTACAGCACTTTATTGTGGTATTAAACTACGTTTTATTTAGTGTCTTAGTCTAGAACAAGAGAAAGTCCTTTAACAGGGTCTTAAAGTGGCTTAAAACAGCCTGAAAACGGCGGTTTAAGACCCGAGTCGCTCATGATTCCAATCTAAAGTGAGTCAAATGTTACTCATCTTTTAGACGGTGAAAGCTTTATGGTGCAACAGCGATCCAAAACCACAACAGCGGGACACAAACTCAAGCAAATCCAATCTGACTAAAAGCAAAAATCTGCTAATTTTATGTACTGAAGTATTCTGGAGCCGTCGTTTCTGCACAGAGAATCTGAATTATTCACTGAAGCTACAGTAGATCCATTTTTCTGTTCTGTTAGTTCTCGTCGTTTGCAGTCTTCCCTCATTTCCTTCCCACATTTTATCATTGAATTAAGAAACAGTCGATTTGTGGTTTCACCACATCGATTCTGAACACCTCATGAGCGAAAAAAAAAACTTTCTCTGCAAATTTTTCATGCATTTATTTACAAATTGTTGCCATAATTGCAGCATCAAGGGATGGTTTTAGACCAAAAGTTGACTCCTCCCCTTTTGCAACACAGAAGAGTAGCTGGTAGCTTTAGCGCCCCCCTATGGTGAAGAGACTTTTAACTGGCGCTGTCAGGCAGTTCATTTTTTAGTGATTAATGAATTCTTTGAACCTTTACTTTTACACCACAAATAGTCCATTTTGTTAAAAAAAAAAAAAAAAAAGCAGAAAACCTACAAAAAAGTCAAGATTGAGGTACCAATAATTTCCCTAATTTTTTTTGTAATTGACTGACCTAACGAGCGTCAATAACGCCCTTCGAGGTGTGCATCATCAGAAATTAATGGACATCTGACAGAATTAGGCCTCCACTTCATCTTTCAAGTTATAATAACAAAATCCTCGTACACGATAGATAATAGTTATAGATTTAAAATGAGATCAACTATATTAAGAAATAGGAACTTATTTTTCTGTAGTCAATTAAAATAACCTCTGTTTTTAACATTGTGACACTTTTAATGATATAGGATATAAATTTAGGAAATTGAGCTTAAAATGTATTTTTAATTAATTGTTGTGAATCAGGAGAAATGAAAAAATACAGTTTGAAATAGAATGTATTTGTGACATAGGTAATACGCTTGACAAGCTTCCTGCTCCGAGCTTTCAGCAATGGAGAGAGGAAAGGGGCGGAGTTTTTGCAGTCCCGCCCACAACTCAGACAAATTTTCAATGGGCTCCTGCCGCTATGCAGAAACTATGTGCTAGAAAATGACACGTTTTTGAGTTTAGCTAAAGTGGTAAATTTGTAGTTAAAAGATAACGGGCTGAAATCTTAGTTTTAAAAAAGGCTTTTATGTACTGCGGCCGCCGCTGACCACAAGGACCAGATTGTTTTTACAGTTTGAAAAATTTCTGCGCCTTTTTAGCAACATTTTGACCTCTGACATATGCACAAAAATCCACCAAAAATCGCACACACCTAAAACATTTCCAAGATGAATTTTGGACATAGTGAACGACCCCCTCCCCCAATGACATCACAGCAATTGAACCACAACCTACGGCTTGGCGGTTATTTTCTGGAAAAATCTGAGATTTGTGGATTTTCACATATTGGAAATTAACCTTTTGTTTGAGCGACTTTGACTAAATTTCATACACATGCCACCAGCTTAAGTCTACAATGACCCCTATAGTTTTGTCAACCTTTGACCTTGGGAAGAGGCCGCCATCTTGAATTTTAATAAAAAAAAACACAGTACCAGCTACAAAAGAAAACTCGCCCTACGGATTTTTATCAATCGTTTCCTAGCTTCTCAGGCATCATTTGAAAGCAATTAGGTAAAAAATGTTGCATTTAAAAGGTGCAAATTATGAACGGCGTGCGCATGGCGAGCCTGTGAAAGTGGCGTTCTCTTATTACTCGCACACTTTTTTAGAATATGTTGAACATTTAATTATATTAATCCCTGACTAGAGCTGAGCAAACCATATAACATAGGATAAGAATATATTAGGAATGTGAGCGTGGTTAGCAAATAACCTCCGTTGCCAAGGAAATCAAAAAGTTGACTTTTGCCGATTCTTCTGAAAGTCACATTGATCTGTTCGGTATCCCCGGGTGAACAAAACATAAAATGGTTGCTATGGACATAAAACCAATAGAACAACAGCCATTTTGTCATTTTGTCTCAGACCAGCTTTAAAGAAAAAGAAGGGGGAGGAGTTAATGGTTTGTTGAGGTGGGTGGCTCCTGCAGGTCATACAATTTTTATTATTTTTTTTGCCTTTTCTAGCTAAATGACCATGTTAGCTAAAAATCTATAACTAAAACCACTTCTTGCCAAAATAATTGTTAAATTTTGAACATTTTTTTGCTTTTTTCTGAAGTGCTGGTGTTCCAGCAGCATCCACTGTTTCAGATGGTTTGGGGACATTAAAGGAAAATTCCCCCTGAAACTCAGAGAACCTCAATCAGAGCAGCTACAGGAGGCAGCGGCGGCGGATCTGTGCTATTATTTGGTGATGGAGCTTTTCTTCCTGCGGCTGCAAATAACTGCAGCAACAGTACAAAGAGGAAGCAGGACCAGCAGCAGCAGCTGGGAGCTTTTGGTTTTTTGTTTTTCAAGGTAAAGACACAGGAAATTGAAATGGGGGCTGTAAAAATAAATCCCTCTGAGGATGCAAAAGTTTGGGATTTCCCTTTAATGATGGTGGATCTTCTTCCATTGTTTTGTTTTTGTTCATTTGACCTAAAATGGTTTTATTCCTCCAATGACTGAAGCTGATTTGAGGGTTCTACCGACGATGATTTGACCGTACGTGTCCGTCGGACTCGAACTTCATCTCTGTGATGATTTGACCGTACGTGTCCGTCAGACTCGAACTCCATCTCTGTGATGATTTGACCGTACGTGTCCGTCAGACTCGAACTTCATCTCTGCGATGATTTGATCGTACGTGTCCGTCAGACTCGAACTCCATCTCTGTGATGATTTGACCGTACCTGTCCGTCAGACTCGAACTCCATCTCTGCGATGATTTGACCGTACGTGTCCGTCAGACTCGAACTCCATCTCTGCGATCATTTGACCTCAAGTGTCCATCAGACTCGAACTCCATCTCTGCGATCATTTGACCGTACGTGTCCCTCAGACTTGAACTCCATCTCTGCGATGATTTGACCGTACGTGTCTGTCAGACTCTAACTCCATCTCTGCGATGATTTGACCGTACGTGTCTGTCAGACTCTAACTCCATCTCTGCGATGATTTGATCGTACGTGTCCGTCAGACTCGAACTCCCTGTCTGCACGGGAGGTTTTTTGAAGCTTCTTGCTGGAGTACTCTCCAGATGAAGCTGTAACGGTCTTGTTCAAAGTGGAACTGGCAGAGACGTCAGACTGGTGGAAGCGCGAGATAATGATGGATCAGTGGAGGATTATCGGATGGGGGGAGGGGGGCGGAGGCGGGACTTCCTGGCCTTCCCGAAACGCTCTTTCAATATGAACATTTCTGAGTTTCTCCACCGCCGCCGCTGCAAATGACTCCTCTCGATTACACTCTCCACACTCTCGCAGTCATCCTGACCGACTGGGAGCAGAGGGAGGTTGTCATGGCAACCCCTTGAGCAACACGTCTGTGTGTTCGGTCCAGCACTCGCCGTGTAGGTGATTTTTTTATTTTTTTCCATCAGTGACGTGATCTTCAACCTGGTTTCACGCTGAGGTTTTTTTGTTGAGAAGTTGGCGTGGAGGAGCTGCGGCGATGATGAGCAAGCCGTGTGAAAGGCGGCTCAGTCCATCGTCTTCATTTCCTGCCTGAAAGGGAACCTTATCTGTTTGTGGCGACTTCACGGTCGGTAATGGCAGCCTAATCCCTCTTTGTGTCTGAAGCTCCATCACACCCGTCTCCTGTATCTGTAGAAACGACACGCCGTGACTCCGATCACTTTTGTTTTGATAATAAATGTTAATTTTCTCTTAAAAGGTCTTCATGTGACTTTATTTAAAAGTTTTCCAGCAGTCGTGTGTTTTTACCTGAAGAGCCATAGCGCCCCCTTTCTGTTCGGTCTTTTCTTGCACATAGATCTTTAAATATTCTCATTCAGATCCTCTTAAATAAGAAGGAAATTCCATTTCCTTTATTCTAAGTAATGAATTTGACCTTTCTCTAGGAGTAAATTTCAAAAAGTTCTTTCTGTTCAGATGTTTCAGTAGGAACATGTAGAGCAGGATTCTCCAGGACGTGGAGCGAATGAAAGGCCAGTGGAGGAGACGGTGTTGGGCAGAAGGAGAAGTCTGACCCGAACAGCTGACTGCAGCCGGGCAGCACCAGGAGGTAAGCGGGTTATTCTGAGGAGACGACGGGGGCGCAGGGAGAGGCTCGCCCCCTGACTTGAGGGTCATCGTAAAGGGAGGAGGAGGGGGGGGGCAGCCCACAACGTTTATCGCTCTGCTTTTACAGTTCGTTTGACAATTTTTATTTAGTAGCATCATTAAACAGCTTTCAAAAAAAAAAAAAATAGAAAATAATTAGGGCCAGGGAACGATTAAAAAAAATTAATTGCGATTAATCGCGATTAATTACGATTAATCGCGATTAATTGCGATTAATTTTTTTCATTTACAGTATTTGCCGACCACTTGATGTCTGCGAATAATCACAAACATGAATCAAATAGTCCACTTTTTGTGAAAAAACAATCTAAACCAGAATTATATCAAGATTAAAGTACTAAAAACTGATTAAATATTCATTTCTTTTGTAAATAACTGTAGTATAAGTGGGAAAAGAACCCAAGTGTTTTAATGCACGCTGGAGAAAGTAGAGAAAGAGAAATGCAATTAATCTGCGTAATATTAATGCGTTAATCATAATTTGTTAATCGCGTACATTAACGCGTCAACATCCACAACCCTAAAAATAAAAGATACATTTAGGGGGAAAAATAATTTGGCCAGATTTGACCTGGTGGGTTTCCAGTAGTCAGCCATGGTGGTGGCAGTATCATAATTTGTAAATTCAACAGAATTTTAAGCAGGAGTTCCATCTTAGAATGGAATTTATCGTATTTTCCATATAATGAAAACGAGAACAATCCCCTCCTTCCAGCTGTCAACAATGCTATGATGCTACGTTCACTCCAAACGAGACAAATTCACTGCCTAAGCTTGACGCCGCGGCCCGATGTGGGAGGAGCCTCCAGCTAGTGTTTTTAGCATCATCGCTACATGGAGTGGTGTCTGTGGATCTCTCAATGTGTTTGGAAGACATGGATGATGTTGAGAGATCAGGTTTATCGATTGTGAAGTTACTCATCTGCATGTCTGGGTTCCACGGTGTTTCTGTGTCTCTGTGACTGAGTTGGAAGCCTCTCTGTCTCACAGTAACGGAAAAAGAAATACAAAAATACAGAGGGCAGCACCACAGCTCCAGCAGGTTAAGAAATGAATGGGAGTTCAGGACAAAAACACTTGCATTGATTAATATTTCAAGTCACTGAAAACGTCACGTACCCAAAGCCGAGTTCCTGATTGGCTGATGTGACGTGCAACCTGCCGAAATTTAGATACCTGAACTCTCGAGTCGCTCAAGTCTCGCTGCTGCCAGACCGCTGGGACTTCAGATCGCCTCAATTCACGTCTGTCCCATTGACACTGAAACTGATCACTTCTATCATTATAGCGTTAGAACAGCGTTGGGTAAATTACTTTAATGAGTAACTGATTACTTTAGTTACAGGATTAAATTGTAATTAAATTACTTTAATAATTCTCCAATGTAAGAAGTTATTCACTTCTCGTTACTTTACTTCTTTCTACCCACATACAAATTCTTAAAGGAATAAAACGCAAACGACCTTAAAACCATCAAACCTACACAAGAGAAATCTGTTGTTTTTTAAAGCTCCACCTCATTAGTTTCACCACATGAACATGAAAAAGTATCAAGTATAGTCGCCTACATATTAAATATTTCTATTTGCTGAAGGCCTCCATGAATTCATCCAGATTTCTGCTTCTTTATCTTAATTTCTAACTCTACATTAGTACATGGTCAGTAACTGTGTCTTTTTATTGTTAGTATCCGTTTAGTTTCATTTAACCCAAGAGAAAATGTCTTTACAGAACCTAATTCATTTTATTAGTCACCTATGGTTTCACTGCACCAGAATGTGAAGTCATGAGGGTTTCTGTTCTCCAGTAACTGTAATTTAATTACCTAATTTGAACTGTTAATTGATTGATTACTTTGTAACTCATTTCCTCCAACACTGATCAATAATATATATATATATAAAGGTTTTAAGAAGGCATTAAAAGAAAAGAAGATGATAATAATAAACACTTATTGTCAGGATATTGTGCTTAAATGAATAACTAATAACAGAATAGCCAGAAAAAACAGACAGAATGTGGTTCTGTCACTTTTGTAGACGGGTGATTAAAAATGTTCTTAATATGTTTGGATCAACTGATAATTTGACATTTTTATTTTAAGAACTTCCCCCAAAATCCTGAACCTTAAAATGTTTTTTCTGGATAAATGCGAGCCTCTTTTTCCTGCTCCTCTTGACTTTGATCCACTCTGACGGCTGGAAGTCGGTTCTTGTTTATGGATCCGTCCTGCTTAGTGCCTGTTCATGTAACAAACGTAGAAAACCTCATAAAACACGAGTCGGGGATGTTTTCTGTCGGAGCCGGGCCACTTTAAGTGAGCAGGAGAGGCGGATGAGAAGGGAAGCGAGGATGTTCAGTTTCTGGAGGGAAGGTGGAGAATCAGCTGGAGGATTTCATCTGAGTTTGAAGGCAGCAGCTGAAACTTTAACGAATCGATGAGGAAGTCGGGATTCATGGAGACTTTCATGTCCGTCCACTTCTGTCAAATGTTTGAGACTTAAACGTTTGTTGGACTTTGTGCTCAAACCCTGAAAAACTTTCTGTCAGCAGAAAGAAAACAGCAGTACATATCTAGATATACTTGAGCAGAGAATCATTTTGAATGGAAATAAAATGCAGATTTAGCATCAATTCTTAGGACTAGAACATTAGAAAGTGGAATTTACTCCACTTCTGATTATGGATGTGAATATTGGTAACAATCACCATTAACCCTGAAGTTAACCACTGCTTTTCATTTGTCTTTCTTTCTTTCTTTCTATTTTATTG